>NW_025779262.1:0-61281 GCF_021130785.1 Homalodisca vitripennis
TATAATACTTTTGAGGTTAGTGACACAACGAAAAGACGCAGACGTATATGTTGGCGGGTTTAGTTTAGACAATGGCCCGGATGTTGTAATCGCTTCGCCCGAGCCGCTTTAGACTATGATTCAGACATCATCCCTGTCACCCCCGAACCTTGCTCGCGTGTTATCGTTACTACATCACGGATACCCCAAGCAGGCCCATGTTCCATCTGAACGAATACCTTCACAGCCGAATTTTCTAGTGTACGATAGCGAGCGATACTGTGGCGCACCATTGCAGGTCGTGCGGCCGCTGACTGTAAATTAATTCGTGCCCGCGCGCCAAAACAATACGATCCCCAATGGGTTAACTGCTTTCTTTCACTTCATCATCATCTGTGTTGAAGCGCTTGCTGCCAAGAAACTCCTTTAGGTAGTGGTACAAATGGAAATCACTTGGCGCTAAGTCCGGATTATACGGTGGAGGGTCCATCTATTCCCATCCAAATTTCTTGATTAGATTTTGGGCTTCTTTCGCAATATGGGGTTATATAATAATAATAATAATAATAATAATAAATGCGTTTATTTTTTCTCTTTTTTTAAATACATGTAAATACAGTATACAACAATATACAGATTACAGAGAAAAAAATATACCAACCCAAAAAGAAAATAATCTTGCACTTGGGTGGGAGCCATCATCAGCTTCTTAATTTAATTTAAGTTCTATAATAACAATATGAAAATACAAACAAATAATAATAAAACAAACTAAAATTACTCTTAACCATCAAATTAACACACATTAATTAGAGAAATCCAACTCAACTTCAATATAAAAACATACATTTACAATTTTATAAAATAAGAACAAAATATTTTTACTGAACAACTAAATATAAATTTTCAATATCTTTAACACTTCTACTCAATAACCAAACCTTCAGCCTCTTTTTAAAAATAAATATAGATCTATTAATTTTTAATTTCACTTGGAATTAAATTAAAAAACTTATAACTTAAAAACACAAAACATTTTTGAAACAAAGAACAGTTTGGTTTAGGCAATCGCAAATACTGTTGATTACTGAGTCTAGTAGAATAACCAGAGTTGTCAATAACGGGTCCACTGTTACCACTTAGTATGAAAAAAATTACTAAAACTTTAAAAAACATATAAATATCTTAATGGTAAAATAAAATTTCTAACAAAAAGCGGAAACGAATGTTCTCTAATATTAGAATTACATATCAATCTTATAAATTTTTTCTGAAGGACTATTAGACTAGATAAATTTGAAACATATGAACTACCCCACAATGGACAATCCATACTCCAGCCTAGAATTAATCAATGAAAAATAAGCCAGTCTCATAACTGAGGGAGGACAAACTGATTTCAAATGAAAAAATGCCCTAAGTGATGACCGTAGAGACTTTTTCAGAGAACCTATATGAGGTTTCCACGATAAGTTTTTCATCTAGAGTCAAACCCAGATACTTAATCTGACTACATTTATTAATTACGCCACAATCACACAGATCCTTGCTGCAATTTATTGAATGTATTCTTAAGGCTGTGCCAAAGTTGCCGGATTGGGACAAAGAAAAAATCATATATAATGTTTTTGATACATTCAAGGATAATTTATTACAAGCAAACCATATAGATATTTTATTTAGGTCATCCTGCATCCTTGAATATAATTCATCAACTGTTGACGCACTATAGGAAAATGCTGTGTCATCAGCAAATGCTGTCACCTTACCATTGAAATTTCCAGAGTAAAAGTCATTAACAAAGATTAAAAACAAAATAGGCCCAAGAACTGATCCCTGGGGGACTCCAAAATGTAGACTTTCCAAGCAGCTGGTGCTACTGTTTATTTTGACGAATTGCTGTCGACCAGTTAGGTATGTCTTAAACCAATTCAAAGGGACACCTCGAATACCAGCAGATTCCAATTTATTTAGCAGCAACCCATGATTAACGGTATCAAAGGCTTTACTTACATCTAAAAATAAACCAGCCACTTTGTTACAAGAAATATTATTCAAACCATTATATATATCTTTCAAAAAATGCTGCAAAGCCAGCTCTGTACTGAGTCCCTCTCTAAAACCAAATTGAACTTTAGAAAAAAAATTTATTTATTTCTAAAAACTTTATGAGTCTAACTTTAACTAATTTTTCTAATAATTTTGACAAAACTGGAAGTAAAGAAATTGGACGATAATTTTCTACGAAAAGCCTGTCTCCTTTTTTAAATATAGGTATTACTGTAGCAATCTTAAGCACATCCGGAAAGCATCCTGAACTAATACTTTTATTAAATAGATTAAGAAGTACAGGAGACAATTCTTCTGACATTTTAAATATTAACCTTGATGATAACAATTCATCACCAGTACTTTTACTCAGCGAGAGAGACTTAATTTGTATTTTTAGTTCTGTCAGTGTAATGGGAAATAAAAATAAGGAACTTTCGTTAATAAAAGGTTTAAAATTTGTTAAACAAAGGTGCTTAATATCATCAGTGATATATTGAAATGAATCAACTAGGTTATTAGGAACATTAACAAAATAATTGTTAAAAACAGTTAGCAATTTCACAACTATCAGTCATTAGATTATTATTGTTCTGTAATGTTATTTTACTACTACTTGATGAATTTCCTTTTATAATACCATTGACTAGATGCCACAGTTGTTTTGAATTGTTTCTGTATTCTTGGAACTTATTAATGTAATATCTTTCTTTAGCTTGTCTCACCCATGTTGATAATTTATATTGAAATTTATCAAAATTTTCCTTATTTTTTTGTACAGGGATATTTTTTAAATGATTTATATAACTTATCTCTAATAGCAAAAAGCCTTAGATAATCCAACACTCATCCATGGTTTTAACATTTTAAATTTAACATTAGTTTTTTCTGCAGTATTAGTATATTTATTGTTATCGATCAAAGTAGACAATTTATCATAAAACAAATTAAATGCCAAATTAACATCAGTGATCTCCAAAATATCCGACCAATCACTCTCCAAAATATCAATGCCAAGTCCTTTATAATCAATGAAACATCCATAATGAACTCTTCTTTCTGCAATTCCAAAGTGAGTGAAATCCACTATGCACGCCACTGATCTGTGGTCAGTTACATTTGTTTCAATCACCGATACTTTGTGAGCTTCATAAACCTTGGAAACTAAACCATATGTGATCTATACATGAGGAGGAAATACCCTGCACTCTCGTATCTAAGTCAACAAGTTGTTGAAACCCAAGACTAGCCATTGAATCCAAAAATTCATCACTAAGGCTATTTTCCAACTTAATGTTAATATTAAAGTCACCCAAACATATGATATTATCACAATTAATTTTTGATAACGAGCACGTCAAATCATGAATGACATCCCTTGCCAATGATATATGCCAACGATATAAACCAAGAACATAAAAAGAAATATTATTTAAACGACATGAGACCAAAACCACATCACAACCAGGTATATCACATTCACACAGAACCGAGGTTATAGACTGATGTATATAGACAATGACACCACTACTTCTCACAGCAGAGTTGCAAGATGAAAAATATTTGATAACTATTAATATTATATAAAACAGCTTCTTTCTCACTTACCAACCAAGCCTCAGACAATACAATTACTTGAGGCTTTACCTGCAAGCAATTTAAATAAGCAATAAATGAATCAAAATTTTTGTTTACACTCCTAATATTTGTGTGCCACAATAATAAACCCTTTTTTCTCACTATAAAATTGATTTACATCATTAATGCTCTCTAAAAGTGTTGAACTAGACATTATTTACAATTTACAACATTTTTTACATTAAAAACAAGAACATAATCAGTTATACAACAGTAGACATAAAACACTAGTAACTTAACCACAATGATTTCATACACACATACAAATAAATATACAGAAAAAATTACTTACTTGAAATTGTATATGTGCATATAGTAACAGCTACATTTACATTTAAGAAACATTGTCTGACACAATACAAATCAAGAATACAAACAAATTTTTCTAACTAAATTATTATTCTGTTACACCAAAATAAACATCAAGTTTTTCTTCTAAGCTTAAAACGGAAATGAATTATTTGAATCAGAAAGACAATGCATAAAATTAAAATAAAATGATGCTTCTCAAAGCAAGAAATATTTAAATATAAAAATAAAACAACAATCTGAATCCTTATCAAAGGAGACAAAACAATATGTGAGAAAAGAATATTGATTTTCTACAACATGGCAATAAGAGAATTTTGCTTGAGGTGATGAAATGGCTTGCTGAAGGACCTTGGTAGTTGGTGAAGATAAGAGTAAAAATATAATAATAATGATGGCACTGATTACATTAACTGAAGTTACCATTAACCAACACAAGAACATGTTTGAATCTGTCCTTTGGTCAATCCACACAAGCACCAAACACGAGAATCCAGTTTCCAGAATGCTCTGTCCAAACTTGATTGTCTGTCCATCTGTTGACAATTTACTCAATTACCGTTTCTCAATTTTTCCAAATCCTGTATGCTGGCTATTTTTACTGCATTCGAGTCTCTGTCCTTTCTCATGAATATTTTTGAGTTTGATATCCATAGGTACTGATAGTTTTTTTCAGCTTTTACCAATCTTGATTCATAGAATAGTTTTTTGAAGTATGGAGTTAGATGTTCATTAACATACACCATAGTTTCTGGTGCATCCCTCACAAATACTGTACTTTTTAACTTGCACTGTTTTGCTTTCTTTAGAACACAGTCCCGTTTTCTGGCGGTTACTAAATTGAACAACAATAGGGCGAGGCTTTTGTGTATTTTTTGATGGCAGTCTGTGTGCGGCCTGGATGTCATGATTCAAAACTATAGTTTCATCGATAGCAATTGCCATATTATTTACCAGGTTCAAAACATTTTCACCTGGTAACTCAGGCACACCATCTATCTGGATGTTGCTGTTCCGCCCATACTGCTGTAACTCCTCAAACTGAATTTTTATTTGTTCGACTTCTTTTTCCAACTTTAAGTTTTTAGCTACTAAGTCGTTGTTTTGTTTTTCAATTTCATTCATCCGATTTTCAACAAAACTCTAATTTTTCCACAAAGTCATCAATTTTTTTTAGAACAAAAGTCAACAGATATTTCAAATTCATTAAATTTATCACCAATGGATTTCAAATGCTTTTCAATAGTACTGCTGACAATGTTTTCAATTTTTTTCTCTAGATCCTGAAAAAAGTTCTCTGGAATATTTTGTTTACTTACATTTGAATGTTCCTGTAAATCAGTTGTAAAAGTACCACCTGAAATGCTCCCAGAATCCTTCTTCAAATTCCTACATAAAACACAACAGTAGACATCACGGCGAACATTACCCATCTGTCGCCACGATTTTTCAGCAAACTCCCGCACAATTGTAATGTAACTTACAACTACTAACAGCACATTTAACATAGTCATTATCGGGTGGTAATTCATCTCCACAAGATGAGCAAAGAGACATGACTTAAACTTTGAGGTTAAAACAAGAAAGACCACTGAACTGTAAGACAGCTGAGCTGAGACTGAGCTGAGTTCGACATTGTCGTGCAACAGCACCACTCCAGACGACAAAAGACAACGTTGCTTATTCTGGATTGCACGTTGAAGTTTAGTCAGGGTATCGTAGTAGGCGGCTTTTATTGATTGTTGTCCCTCTTTCCATAAAGTCAACTAACAATACTCCATGACTATCCGAAAACACGGTCGCCATAACCTTGCGTATTGACATTGTCTGCTTTGCCTTAACCTTGACTGGTGATGCCATTTCATTGACTGACATTTAGACTCAGGGGTTATGTAAGATATCCATGCCTCGTCCCCTGCAACAGTATAGTTTAACCCTTTCCACTCAGATTTTTTTCACTAGTCTGCCCCCTCAGCTCGTATTTATTTTAGCATATTTTCAGTAAAAACCCATTTTTAGCAAACTGGAAGTCAATAAAGTATATACATTATTATATTGTATAATAATTTTATTTTATTTCTAATTTATATTATAGAGATATAAAATTTGATACTTACACTAATAAGTTTTATATTTTAGCATGGTATGGTATCGTTCAAAACACTCTGCAGGATGAAGACCAGGATTTTTTGAACAGGTTTTACAATAGTAAAGTGTTTCCTTTCTTCCTCCTGGCACCTTTCTATTGCTACAAACAGCACAGTCTTTAGTTTTTTTTTGTTGGATGAGCTGCAAGAAAGTGAGGTTGTTTGTTTAGCCTTTCTTCTTTTTCTACTGATGAAGGACGACCCCGCTTCAAACTCATAGGGTTACGGACATGGCCTACAAGTTCAGTGATAAGGATTTCTCTGAAATTCCTGTGTTGAATTGTTTTTTCTCCATGGTTTTGTTTATTCGTGTTGAACAAGAGAAAGCTATTGCCACTTCCAACATCCAGAAAAAATAGCTTTCTCCACTACTTCAGAGATTTACGGGAAAATTTTTAGGAAGCAATATAGTGGTCTGCTTGGTCCACGCCACCCATATATTTGTTATACTGACAGATAAACTGTTGGCTTTTTTATGTTTATTTGATTATCCTTGCCTTAATTAAGTAATTCAGCAATAACTTCTGAATCAGAAAGAAAAGATGTACTTGGTAACGACATATCGAGTCACTAATGCGAACGCGTCTGAAAATTGGTTAGGAAACGTGACTACAATGACAAAGCAAAATAAATCAGCAGCCGACCAATCGTAGTTCAGCTGTAATTTTATTAGTTCCTGAGAATGATGTGCGATCGAAGCACCAATCGGAAACATCGTAGGCCGGCTAAAAATAAAGTATAGCTGACGTCACTGCAATGTCGGATGGCGTCCGACATACCGAGCGGAACGGCAAAATAGCAATGTCGGACGATGTCCGACATACGAGTGGAAAGGGTTAAAAGACTCACTATGTCATTTATCACCTTCCTTATGATATCGCTCCAAAAAAAGAAAGAGCAGAAGCCATTCATTTCATACGTAGGGACTCATTAAGCAGCCTGGGAATCCAACGGGCATTAAATTTTCAAAAATTCAAGTGTTCAGACACTATTTTGTACAAAGTTGTTCTACCCACATTTGGAAATTACATTTCTAAATTTAAAATAGTGAATAGTCGATCTTCACAAATTTATCGTCAACCGCATTGACTAAATCATCTGAGATTACTGATGTTCGGCCAGAGCGTGGTTCATCATGGACATTTTCCCGTCCTTCATTAAAAGCTCACACCACTTATGCAAACTTCAGTAATCTGTTGATGAATTTCTGCTGCTGAAATGTTTCTTGCCGACAAAAACCGTATCACTACCCTTACTTCACTATCGGCAGACTGATCAATTATCTTAAGCATTGTGAACTGACGCTATAAACAGCACACAGCAACAGTAACAACGCCCATAGCGCTTGCCAGGAGTCAGCGCACATGAAGTGTTTTGTCCTTGGCAAGAAATTCAAATACTTACAGCGAAAAAAATCTTTACTTTTGGAATAACCCTTGTAGATGAAGAAATCTCAGAAATACTGCAATGCTTATTATAGTTCTTCACGTCTTGTAAAATAAGTAAATTAACTATTAGTATTACTGGACTGCCGTTGACCATAAAACTATTGATTTTTAACATCAACATAGACTTACTTACTGCAATGAGGTAACATTAGACTTGTATCATCCCAATCGAAACATATATCTGTTGAATCTTCCTTCTGTTATCTATTGTTTGTTTTGTAAAAGGAGTTAGTGGTGGGAAACTCATCTGTGTTTATATGGAACATTAGATAAGTCTTTTATATTGGTAATTATTTTATAGTTGTTTCACACAAACTGTAAATAACTAATTTTATTCTTAAGCATCCTTGTTGACTTGTAATACCATGGAACAATGTTGGCCATCCTGCACTAAAATTGTTTTTTTGAAGAAATCTTAAAGGGCTCAGGTAGACACATCCCCCAGGTGAAGAGATTAACAATTTAAACTCCTTTGATTCGATATCTGTACAGTAGTCAGTTGTTTGAAATAAAAATGTTTGGTTACAAATCTATAGATATTTTTAAACTCTGTTTAAGTTAAAGCCACCTTTATTAGGGATAGTTTATACTCCAAACATTATCTAATTATAAAATAAAACCTTCCTAACTTAAAGGGTAAATATACTAAATGATTTTTAAATATACAAAATTATTTTCAGCCAGAGTACGTCTGTTGTTTAAAATTTCTACGAAGATAACTATACATTATTAGTTCTCTCTGGTAGGAGATAGTTACAGAATAGAAAGTATTTTGTTTATAGACATTACAAGTATTGGCCTTACTTTACGTATGAAAGTTTCCGCAATGTAGGATCTTTTGTATTTTAGTCCCTAGTAATCTTGATTAATTTTGTTAAGTGCCAGGGAAAAAATGGTATTACAAATTCTTTTTTAAATTTTATTTAATTTGTTTCTGTGTAATTTTGTACTGTAGTATAATATGGTGAATAAAGAGTTATGTGCTTTAGCCTGAAAATTTAAATATTTAAGAGACTGTTGGATTAATACTTAAAATACACACAAGCAGAGTGCTGAAGTTATTTTTAATTTTTTAATTAAAGATTTGTTCTCATCTTTCATAAACTGAAGAATTTATTTTGAAAATTCTCGTGGTTTCATCAATTTATTCAGCTGATATTTCTTTAAGCAAAAATATTGTCATCTATAATTTTATTTCAAAGGCTTACACATATATTACAACTCACCTAACAATTTCCCCTGCATGTACAATCTCAACTGATTGCAATTTTGTTATTATAGTCTAATTTATAAAATTGAACTAAAAAAATTTAATTGGAGTGTATCATCAGAACTTAACCCCAACATGTGTATTACAAATTCACCCATACAGTATTTTTGTCGAACTTTGCGTAGAAAGCCTTGATACATGTTCAAGGAAGAATAATTTAAATCATGTCTCCACGATTCTTTTCTTTGTATTGGTTGTGTCTTTTAGATATGACATTCTGAAATTTTTGTTACATGAAAAGAAACATAATGTTTCTCTGAATCCATGTTCTATTCACATTGGTTAGTGTTTGACTTTTAAGTTAAACACAGAATTGTAATTTGGCGTGGTCGTTTTACTTGTTAATTCTAATCCAGCACATATTTTCACTTATTTCAGGATAAACAGGTATAAAAATGTAACAAATTCTTCCAAAAGATTAATTTTCACTGTTTTAATATACATATATAACCCGTATAAATTCCTTCAAATTTGGTGGTTTCATACAATAATAAAAATGCATTTTCTTAGTAGTTTTTCATCTGATCTAAAAGGAATCAAATTAAGAAGAGTAGCAAATCTTAAGTTATTTTGCATTTTGTTGTTTTCTTGTGAAATTGTTTAGCCTCTCAAAGTTCGAAGCATGATAGTAGCCTATTATTGCCCTGTCTAGTAGAAGTAGATGTTGTAACAGGCTCTTGGCATACTGATACAATAAGAAATTGGTATTTTAACAAGGAAATATTCCATATTTTGAAACTGTACTATGTTTTTGTTTATCCCTCTCAAATTTTTATAAAATAAACTCCATGCTGCTGTAACTTATAATAAGAGTTACATATTAATAATTACAAATCAAGCAATGTAACCAACTAATTGGGCCAGAAAAACTTCTTCTTCTTGTGTTTAGGCCTGGAGTAGAGTTATGAAACTTCTCGGTATAATTCAGTAATATAATACTCTATACTGTAATGTAAACACAGGGTGAAACTTTAAAATAACTTAAAATTCCAGCTTAAAATGAATTAAAATGCAAACGTCAACAAATTTTAAATTGTAGTAGTTATTATCTAAAAACTTGAGTCTCCTTTAAAAAAAGTACTGATTTTAATAAATACCGAAATCCTTATATAATAAGGTATATGTTTGCAAATTGTTGTATGTATTGCTGTTGTTTTATATAAAAATTTCTCTTTACTTTGCATCTTTTAAAATTTATGTGATGTTTTCATTATGAAATAGAAAAATGAAACTTTTATTTTAACGTATATACATTTTTTCCCTGTTCATTGTAATTTTAAACAATATTGCTTTTAAATGTAGCTCAAATCATTAAGTGTGCTCAGAAAATAGAAAACATACTTTGGAAAATCCCACCATAATGGCTTTATGCATTATTTTGTTGTAGATTTTGCTGTATTATCTCACATTGGTTCAATTAGAATTTTAAAAATATTTATCAGACAACTTAAATGCTATGTAAGTTTTTTTGGCTTAAGTGTCTATCTAGAGACCAATAAGAGATTAATTAAAAAAATTCAAGTTTTAAGATAAGCCATTGTAAAATTGCTATTTGTAAATAGTATTGAATAAAAATAATACAGAAGTACAATATTAATAAAAATAAATATTTCCAGTCAGCACAATTCAATCAATAAAGTTTCAAAACAATAGTAAAATTATAAATGGCCTCATGTAATTTGCTAGAGTTCTAACAAAAAAACTTCACTACAATTTCATTAAATCTCAGGTGTTTTCACTAAAATAAATCCAAACTTGACATTAGTTTGTGAATAGGTTATAACTATGAGAGAAAAGTACAGATGTAATTGTTTCTGGAATTTAATTTATCTGTCTAACAAGGTTTTTTTTTTTCAAAACGAATAGGTAACTGACTCAGACCGAGACAAGTACAAATTTGAAGATATACAGTCACTTTGGTGGGATATGTAATTTGTTGGTTTTTATACATCATATCATTCAGTCTTTACAAATTCCCTTGTGAGAAAACAGCAGATTTAAAACTAAATGAGGGTGAAGTGTAACCGAAGAAACTATTGCAGTGTGCTTGACGATATCGGACGATGAAGAGCTGCTCGGCCTCGCTCACGCTCACGCTCAACCACTGGAGGAAAACTTCCACTCCGATTCCAACAGTCAACTATCCTCTTGCGACAAAGAGCCGGTCATCACAGATGAGATGATTACAGAGCAGAAACAGTCTGTCAGTGGTGAGATCATAGTTACATCCCCTCAGAACAAAACGTAGTTTTGCCGGAAGTTTGGTTATAAACCAAAAATAGACATCTCCACAAGTTTTAAAAACCAAATCATTCACTTTTGAAGTTAAAAAAAAGTGTTTCCAATCAAATTTTACAGGAAGAGCACTGAGGTTCTTTATGACGTCATTAATGAAAATTTATTTTGTAATAGCCTTTTCTTTTAATCTTTGAGTTCATCAGTCAATAGAAAGGGTGGTAGCCTTGAGCATGACTTTCATAAATTTTCCACAGTTAAATGTTTCACCATTTTTAACTGAAACTTCTTCATATTATGTAAATTTGGTATGCTTTTGTTTTACATATCTTTCAATCTTCCTGTCATTTTTTATAGCCTTATTCTGTCTGTCTCCACGGTGATTGTTTATTTTGGTTAGGTAAATCCACATTAGTATAGTCCCATTTCTAAAATGAAGCTGGTGTCAACTTATTGATCTGCCAGCAGTGGAGGCATAACATATTTCATGATGTTGTTTACTTTCCAAATGAGTACTCATTGTTATGCATTATCAAATAATTGTGTTTTATTCTAATTCTTTCTGGTGTCCTTTTTTCCTTTGTGTTTTTTGTTTCATTAAATTTGTATAACGTCTGGACATTTTTGCTATAACATTATTGATAAACTGGATATTTTTCCTGATACTTTACACGCGGTAGCTTCCCTCTCAACCGACTATGGTAGGGACTGGTAAGTAAGATAACCTATAAGTCAGTGGAACCAAAAAAAGCCTATAACACAAATTCAGAAAGGTTAAAAAAAACTACTGCAGTAATTTATTTGATCATGTAGAAATACATTATCAATTAATTGATAAAAAAATACAGTATAGTAATAGTAATTTTCTCACCCACTCTAGTTGTCACTCACTTTTAAAAGTACTGAAACTCGTAAAAGGTAGTAACAAAATACTAATTTGTTTCAAAACAAGAGGCGTGTGGTGTTTTCTGTTCTTATCAACAGTCCATCATCGTTGATGCTGCAGAAGTCAAGTCTGGTGAAATCTTCCTGGAAGGGGCCGGTTAACCCTTTTAACCCCGGCCATTAAATCAAGTGATGTGCCAGAAATCCCAAGCCATTTTCAGACAAAATGTAAGGATTTTGTAAAAAATTCATAACTCAGTTATTTTTTAAGATATTTAGGTAATTCTTTTTTTGTTTTACTTCTTTATACATTTAGCTTACAGAAATATACAAATAAAAATTATTATTTTTAAAGTAATTTTTTTTACATACATATGAATATATAAAAAATAAATAAAAATGAAAAAATTTCAAGTTTGATCATGGAAACCATATAGATAAAAAATATTTGACACAAAAATACCCATTTACTTTATGATATATTTAATCCTTAATAAAAGGAAACAAAAATTATAGGCCTACCTGATTTACAAGTGGAGTAACATCAATTTTTGTAAAGCCGTGTAAATTTTTCTTTTTGCTATTTTTGGGCAAGGCAACGTAACAAGACCTCTAAAATTCACTGTACTTAAAATAAACATAAAACCAAAGTTATTTCTGACAAAATAACTAAAACTGTTCATAATATAAATTTAAAAAAAGTTTTAAAACAATATTTACATCACTACAAAATGTAAATTTTCAAGATATCCATCACTCAAATCGTCATCACTAATCACATCCACACCATTTGCAACTAGGTTACTAATTAGTGTATTTTCACTTACGGGAGACTTTGAACGATGTCTTTTTACTCATTTTGAAATCAAACAAATAATAAACTAAACTTTAACTGCCGTACTTTACACTGCTTTAACCTAAAACTGTGAAGAACAGCTGATATACGTGATATACAGCTGTCTGCAACAAGCGTGAGCAGTCAGTCGAGACGAACTGCAATTGCACAATCACAGACTGACAAAATACGAAGTCAAACCATTACAAACTAATATATTTCGATGCAAAATATCTTTGTGCACAAGTCTGTGAAATTTCAAAGCATTTGGTGAAATAGGTGGCCAGTAAAGTAATAAAAAGTACACGTCCGCACTATACGGACGTCGGGAGTTGACGCCATTTTTACGACGTCCGTATAGTACGGACGTCGGGGTTAAAAGGGTTAATCAAACAGGTGGTTGATCCAAGGGGATTAAGAGGGAGCTTACTGTAGTTTTATGTCTTTGTTTTACTTTCTTTGATATTATAATTGATTATCAAGATTGTCTCGTTTTTTGCATTTTAAAAATATGACCCTTTAGGCATTTTTGTTTTATTACAATTTATAATTTATGTATACATTTTCTTAAGAAACTTAATAGTTTTACATCTTACTTTTTTGTGAATATGCCAGTTTGTGAATATCAACGTCACTATGTTGTAAACTATAAATACATTTAGTATAAAAATCAATTATTCTCCCTCCTGAAATGGTTAACTAATTCCATAAATGAGTTGCCTATATTTCATCCACTAAACTATTGAAACACATAGTTAGTCTGAAAAACCCCACTTGTTCAAATAGGATTTGAGTTGTTACAGGCATTCCAACATTAACAATACATGATATAAAATGAGTCTGTTTAAGACATACCAGCCATGCAAGATTAGGTAAAACTCTCTCAACTCATGTACTCTCTCCCTTTAACCTTACTTTAAATGTGTTAACAGATTCTAAATGCTCCTGTTGAGAAAATTCTGCAAATATTAAAAAAGTGTAATACAATCTTTAACTTTACTTCTACATATCATATTTAAAAACATTGTACATTAACATACTCAGAAGAATGCAAAACCACATTATAGAAATAACATTTTGGAGTTTGTTTGATTTTGGCCTTGGTTCATTTTCAGTATATTGATGATGTGTGTAGAAAAACATGAACCTATATATGTGAGCTTTTTATGAAATGTTATTTTACAGACTGAACATGTTATAAATGTAGAATTATCAGAGTTACCTACGCTTTTTTAGGATTCCACTACAAGTCATGGATGTAATTTATGTCTGTTTTGTTCTGTACAGAAAGATATACAATTTGGTCAACCATATTAAGAAATAAATTGATTACCTATAAAAATGTATATAATGTTCGTTGATATAAAAGAAGTAACTTTTATTTAATTTGTGGGTTTTCCAGATGTTTTAAGATTGGAAATCATCAGCATATAAGCACAGTTTACCTTGTTCAGATCATCTACGTACTGTGGCATTTCTTTTATATCATATAGGAAAAGCAGAGGACCCAATATAGAACCTAGAACTTTGATTTATATATGTGCATTTCTATTAGCAAAAGTGAGCCATTGCAGTCTCATTACTGGTCACATATTACTCTTTCCATTTTCAGTGTTTTTTTTAGCACATATCTATTAATTGAACGAGCTATTGGAGTTATTTATCAAACCATATATGCAATTTCACATTTTTTATGTGTTTTAAGTAAATTTTCATTGATAAGGGATGCAATCTGTCACCCTTATAATGTTACCCAAGCTTTAGTACCCTTACAATGTATTTTGAGTGTTTTTAAACTTCGTGATATGTGCATAGCTGTACTGTCAATACTTTTATCTAATTTTCTTT
This sequence comes from Homalodisca vitripennis, assembly GCF_021130785.1. Lineage (NCBI taxonomy): Eukaryota > Metazoa > Arthropoda > Insecta > Hemiptera > Cicadellidae > Homalodisca > Homalodisca vitripennis. Next base: position 14,644 of record NW_025779262.1, read on the forward strand.
AGATTTTGTTTTTAAATTGACCGGTCAAAATGTACAAGGGAAATTTCAGTTAATTTTGTTCACAAAATATCATGTTTGGTTTTTGAATGAACAAACAAGCATGGTCAAAATAGAAAGTGCATGAAACTATTTAAGTCTAAACGTTAATGGTATGATCGCGCTGGATTTATGAAAAAGGGAAGATTGTCTTATTGTGAATTTAAGGGAATACGTATAAAAGAAAAATCTTAAATGGGGTTTAATTTATAAAAGCCCATGACTATTACATGACGGGTTTTTAGCAACATTAACATCTATTTTTGAGTGTAGTGAACTACTTCTTGAAACCTGTGTCCAGAGCTTTGCAAGAGAGGTCTTAATAGCCTTAAAAAGTTTGCTTTTAGTCGTGTATATTGAAGCCCTGCTATGCAAACAATAATTATTAGTCCGTAAAAGTACAATGAGAGATGTTTGTACATTCTAAATATGAAATGTTTTAGGAGGTGGCGGTGATATGGAATTGGCACTAGACAATGCCAGTGCTGATGAGAAGACGTTCTTGCAGTGCCGTACAGTCAGGATAGGCTCCTACAAGGTTGTTCCCAAAGATAAGGTTCTTATTACTCCTCATGGCCTTAAAGTTACTGTACCAGTTTTAAATTCTGGTGAGTACATATTGATTAATATTTATTAATACAAGCATTATTTAATGTTTATATTCATATATAATAACTAATAAGTCTAAAATAAACATTTTCCTGACCCTGCATGGACTTCATGAGAAAGCCATTAATTGCACATGCATTCTCATTAAAGACGAATTGAAACGTGTATGGATAAAGTAATTGTTTATGATAACAAGTTTATGTTCTTGTAACAAACACATTTGAGCTACTACTAATAATTGTTGTAACCAATAACCGTAATGTACACTGGCAACAAAAGTATATGCTAACTTAACAAGGAGATATTCATGAGTACACGTCTCCTGCTGTGTGGTGTCACCTAACTTTTTCTAAGTTCAGTACAGTACAACCCCGATAAGTCGGCCCCCGTTAATCCGGAAGTCCGGCTAACCCAGACCGATTTTCAATTAAAAAATAAAAAATCAGACAAAACATTTCAATAATAAAAACGTAATATTTTTTAGTGGTATAGTATTCGTGAATCGATGTTGCATCAGTATTTGATGGGACTGTACAACAGTGAGTGTGTGACTCATGGCACACGGCGGGCCGAGTGGCGGTCATTGTCTCGGATTCTCGGAAACAATGACAGACGCGTATTTCCCCAAATCCTCTCCCACGCTACTGCCACGCCTGGCCCCTCAGTACCATTCCTACCTCGCTCCGCTCGCTTGTGCCCGTGTTGTGTGTGTAGTGTACTGTATTGTTTGCTTCTGTTCTACAATCGTGCTTCAGATAGTGTGCTTCATTTGTGTTGTGCGTTTGTTTTTATCTACGCGATGGCAACAAAGCGTAAAAATGTTGTAGTGACAATGGAAAAGAGACTAGAGGCATTAGGTAGGATTGATAAAGGTGAATTGGAGCGTCTTATGGTGTCGGTACATCTACAGTATCGGATTGGAAAACAGTTTTGTTTTTATCTACGCGATGGCAACAAAGCGTAAAAATGTTGTAGTGACAATGGAAAAGAGACTAGAGGCATTAGGTAGGATTGATAAAGGTGAATTGGAGCGTCTTATGGTGTCGGTACATCTACAGTATCGGATTGGAAAAAAATAGGACAAAAATCGAAGAATTTTGTTTCAAGATGATAACAAAAGACAGTTTGGGTAATCGGTGCAAAGCTAAAAACGAGACTCTTGACAACACTTTATATGTTTGGTTTTGTGCGGAAAGGGAACGTGGTTTGCCAGTGTCTGGGCCTATCATTCAAGAAAAGGCAATCAAGCTAAATAAAGAGTTGCCTGATTGTGAACCAAATTTTACTGCGAGTCAAGGATGGTTGGATAGGTGAAAAAAGCGGCATGGTATTTGCCAACTATCTATCACAGGAGAAAGTCTATTTGGGAACAACAGCACTGCTGATGACTATAAAAACAAGTTTTTGGATTTTGTTAAAGAAGAAAATTTAACGGCAGATCAAATATATAACGCCGATGAGACGGGTCTGTTTTACAGAGTGTTGCCGAGCAAAACTTTGGCCTCAAAAACTGAAAAAGTCTCAAAGGGATACAAAAAAAGCAAAGACCGATTGACAATAATGGCCTGTAGCAATGCTTCAGGGAAGCATAAATTTCCTCTACTCTTAATAGGAAAAGCAAAAAATCCGCGAGCACTGAAAAAAACGTAAATCAGGATTCTCTACCAGTTGTCTACAAGTCTCAAAGAAGTGCATGGATGGACAGCAACACTTTTAAAAAACTGGTTTTTTTTATTGTTTTGTGCCAGATGTGACGAAATATTTAAAAGATTGTGGGTTGCCAATTAAAGCTGTCCTACTAATTGATAATGCTCCTTCACATCCGTCTGCAGATGTGCTGGTCAGTGGGGACATTACCGTCAAGTTTTTGCCGCCTAATGTAACAGCGCTATTACAGCCCATGGACCAGGGGGTTCTCGAGAAAATCAAGCACAATCATTGACAATGAAGGAGAACACGGTGGTTGTAGTTGAAATTCTCAAAACATTTAATGTACATGATTGCAGAATCTTGGGAATAAGTGACTAGAATCAGCTTAATTAAATCTTGGAAAAGACTGTGGAAGGGTGTATGCGACTTGCCCTAAAATATAATTCAACCAGTGGGGAACTGTAATATGGAAAATGACTCTCCAGACGATGTCCAGCCCCAAGAACTTTTGGATATGTTCCAAAGTATTGATGGCTGCTCTGAAGTCGATGAAAATGACATTGTGGTTAGGGGCAGACAGTAACGGAGGCTATGAGCCACTTACTGACGAGGAAGTGATCGCGTCGTTTTTACCTGATACTAATGAATCAGACGCTGAGGAGGCAGACGGGAACATTGAAGATCCAGTGATGAGTCATGGAGATGCAGTGACCAAACTAAACGAATTAATGATTTATTTCGAGCGGCAGGCAGAAACATCGCCGGCTGAATTGCTCATGTTGAAGAGACTGCGGGATCGCACAGCACGCAAGCGGCAGACGACATTGGCACAACCAAAGCTGACTGAGTTTTTTACCAGGAAATGAAACAGTTATAAATGTACTGTAAGGATTAATAATAATTAAAAGTGCATATGTTTGATGTTTTTACAATTATAATGGAGTTTTTCTGTAAGTATACCGTTATTTTATTAATTTTTACCTAATTCTCCAGCTAACCCAGATTTTCATTAACCCGGATCGGCCGCGGCCCCGATTAATCCGACTTATCGAGGTTCCACTGTAGTATTGTCTGGGTAAGTCGATTTTAATTAGAACAAGTTGTCTTGTCATAGCTACTTTGCTTAGTCCCTATTTTTATTGCAAATTAAAATTAACAGCTCGTTGATATAAAATTTGTCTCTCGTTTTTTTTTTTTTTTTTCCTTCTGAGGGAAGAGGACACTTTGTCCCCGCACTTAGTCCTAAAAGGACCTTTGCGCCTCCCTTACTTTTATTTGTGCCCTCAAAAACCGAGGCTTTTGCAAAAACCAATCAGATTTAAGGGCTCCTGTTCTTTGATGTCCTTGGGGCTGAGGAGGTATGCTCCCAGGTATCTTTTCCTAGTCTCTACGATGGCAGGACAATCCAACCAAATGTGCTCCGCTGACTCCTCCTCCTCTCCACAGAGTCTACATTCGCTGCTCCGACTAAGGCCTACCTTCAAAAGGTGCTTTCTCAGAGGGCCATGTCCTGTCAACATTCCTAATATCAGTCTTATATCCTCCTTATTCTGGTCTAGGAGAGCTGTCCATCCTTTTGCATAAGGAGAGATAAACATTTTGGATATTCTTAAACCCGAGGCTCTGCTCCAATTCTTATATCTTGTCCTCTTTTCCCAATCTTTAACCAGAGCTTTAATGCTGGAGAAGGATATTCCACATCCTGGCTCTGGCCCCACCAATATGGATTCAGCTCCCTTTTTGGCGAGGATGTCCGCTTTTTCGTTTCCATGAATTCCTTCATGACCCGGCACCCATCCGAGTGTTACTCTATTACTTGTTGCTAGCTCTGCTAGGGCCTTCCTGCATTCCCAGACCGCTTTCGAATCAATCGAACAGGTATCCAGTGCCTTCAGTGCAGCCTGACTATCAGAGAGTATAAGGTATGATAATCCTTTAGTCCCCAACTGTGTGAGTCTTCTAGAACATGAATCTATTGCCATGACCTCCGCCTGAAAAACTGAGGCATGTCTTCCCAGGGGCACAGCCATGTCAACTCCAGGTCCATGTATTCCATATCCTGCCCTTGAGTCTAGGAGTGAACCATCGGTGTAAAACTTCAGGACTCCTTTTTTTGGGTAGGCCTCCCTTTTAATCCATTCCTCCCTACTTCCGATAGAGACCGTGTATGGTTTTTCAAAGGAGTATTTCTTAACCATAGTATCAGATACTTTGGTTAGCATTTCAGCCTCAGGGAAATTTTCCAATATCTTCATATGGCCTTCTAGGGAGGTAACATTTATTACCTTTGTCCCTAGAAGCTTCATTGCGCTCATCGCAGCTGTTCTCATCACTTCCTGGCCAAGAGGAGTATAACCCAGAACCGCTTCCATTGCTAGTGTTGGGCAGGAGCTCATTGCTCCCGTGATGCTTAAGCAAGCTAACCTCTGAAGACTCTGTAGCCTTTTTGCAGCTGTTGTTTGTTCGACCTTCGGCCACCATACTAAAGCAGCATATGTGACCATTGGTTTCACTATGGTTTCGTAAATCCAATAAATCATTTTGGGTTTAAGTCCCCATTTAAATCCAAAGAGTCTCTTACAGGCCCCAAGGGCCATTATTGCTTTGGATATCTTGTTTCTAATATGGGAGTTCCAAGTGAGCTTCTCATCCAAGATTAAACCCAGATACTTCACTTCTTTTGTTTGGTTTATGCTGATTCCCTCCAGGACCGGTTTTAGCTAGCTGGAATTTCCTTTTCCTGGTAAAGGTAATCATGTTTGTTTTTGATGGGTTGATCCGCAGACCTTCCCCATGACACCAGTTGCTTATGAAGTTCAGTTCTGTTTGTAATTGGCGTTCCAGCCTGCCAGTGTTTTTCCCTTTAATCATAAGCACTAGGTCATCCGCATAACATAGTAGCCTTATCCCCCTCTTCTCTGTTGTCTCTCGTTTGGAATTGACGGAAATAGAATCGACCATTAAATAACCAGAAGCAGTGAAATTACTTTCGAGAAATACTTTCTGTGATCAACATAACATTCTCAAGCAACTACATTGGACTGGAAAAAGTAGTTTGACACTTGTAAAATATTAACCGATAAGCTTAGTTTATTCAGCTTTAGAATATTTTTGTTATTTCTATATCAATTGTAACCTACTACTGGTATATGATTAATCACAAATTAAATTCACTGAAATCAATATAAAATAATAACTTAAAAACACAAGTAAATAAATGTGCAACAAATATAAAATATCTGTAAAAATTTTGAATTTGATCCAATAAATGATTGCGGAGGAAAGCAAAAAAATAAAAGAACCCTTAACTAAACATCATTTTAATGAGAAGTTTGATTTTTTCTTCCATGTGATTCTTTTTACAATCACACAATATTTATTTACTTTTTCTACAAGTATGGAATATGAAAATTCATTAAACTATCATCTGCAAGTCTGAGGGCCAAAAATAGAGTAAGAAACATACCGTTTTTGGATGGTCACCCTGAATATAAAAATACGTATTTTGCAGAATACAAATATTGTCTTTTACTTATCATTTCTGGATGTAGATAAGCACATTATACTAATGGACTAATAGGAATGGCATAATGAGATTGAAATAAAGATAGAATAACAATGAATTGAAATGGAGCATGGATGAATCAATGCAGCATACCAAATGCCAGATTAACACGTTAGCTGCCACGTCGGGCCAAATGGACCGACGCTCTACATCTTTAAGAGATTGCACGTCGGGTAAAGTGGCCCGACAGCATAACAATGACGGTACCCGCCATTTTGATTACCTTCGTGCCTGTGCTGCACCTTGACGACTCAAACTGAAACTGATTGAACTATGAAGAGTTCTGCTACTAACAGAACGTTTGTTGTGTTTATTTTTGTTATTAGTGATATGAATGAGATTGCTACATTGGACATTTTTGTCGGGCCACATTGCCCGACGGGTATTTTTATCGGTGTTAGAATATAAAATAATAAGGTTTTAGCCTGATTATTGCTACCAGGAAGAATAAAATATATGATTTGTTTATTTTACAGTAAAAAGAGATTTATTTCATAAGTTTCACAAAAAGTAAATGTAGTAAATAAAAAAGTTGTATCTTATTTATTTTCATATTTTTTACTTTCCTTACTATTCAAATAATTCAATCTTATAAGTAAAGAAAAATAAGTAAATACAAAATTTACCCTATAGAAAAGATGAATGAAGATATACTATTTGTGTATAATTTTGAAGCATGTTTCACACAAAAATGGTTTTTTCTGGACATTCACTGCAAAACGTAGTTACTTGTGTCAAATTTTTTGCTACCTTACGTCCTTTTTCCTCTGATACATTTTTGTAGCACAACTTGCACACCTTTCTTTGTCGGCGTTTTTGTACTCCTCCACCAACAAAAGCAGATGACGTCAGGTAGTGGTGCCCTGTAGTGGTCACATTTGGAAAGCGTGGCTCTTCCTGCACGTTCATCAAGGAACAGGCCAATTCCTCTCTAAACTTAGTGATAGAGACTAAGTTTTGTTTTTTTTTATTATGAGATGTAGTGTGGTTAAGAAAATTATTGTAGGCCAAACCATCTATTTACCACTGCAGTTCCAAGAAGAAGTTCTTCAGCTAGTTTGTGGAACCAACGCATTGTCTTCCGTACTGCAGTGTTATATGATGACATTTGATCGGATACGTCTATCCCAACCTTCGCCTTATTGTAGTCAACGATGACTAATGGCTTCATTACATTTGGCCCTCCAACTTCTTTTGGTCAAGGACGACGTACTCCGGCCTATGGAATGTGGGAAAGCATGTGTACCTCCCTTTTGTCTTTCCACTTGGTAACAACTACACCATCTTTATTTTCGGAGCAAACCATTTCACCTTTCCTAAGTTTTTGTTTTAAAAGGTTTTTTGGTAGACCTTTACGACTTTTTCTCACCGTACCAGCAAGATGTGTTTTGTTTGACAACAAAGCATCAGCCAATTCTACTGATGTATAGTAGTTGTCCATATATAAATTGTGGCCTTTATTTAAAAAGTTTGTCATGAGTTCCAGTAACCACTTTAGTCGCAAACAGATCTGTCTTTTGTCACTTCTACAGTACCTTTCCCCATGTATACTTTTACTGCATAAGTATAACCCGTTTTATCACACAGCTTGAATATTTTTATCCCATACTTGTGGGCCTTTCCGGGAATATACTGCCGGAAACCTAGTCTACCACGAAACGGCACCATAGTTTCATCAATAACTAAATCTTGCTCTGCTACTTTCAAAGTGAAGAATAAATTGTTTAGTGCTAGAAGCAGAGGTTTTATTTTACCAATTCGCCCATCTCTTTTGAGGTTTTCATTACCGTTAAAATGCCAGAAACGTAAGAGTAACTGAAACCTGTTTCTACTCATTATTTTTCGGGCAAAACTGAGAATTTATACAAAGGATTTTTTGACCAATAATCACTGATTCTTGGAAGTCCTACTAAACCCATATATAAAAGAAGGCCAATAAATTGTTTCATTTCCCCATGATTGGTATTTTTCCAGTCTTTTAGCCTACTCTTACGACTTAGTCGCAGCTTTAAAATTACTTCATTTGCATTATGATTAGTTTCTACAACCATAAGTTCAACTACTTCATCTGTCAAGTAATGACGAAAAAAAATCTATTGGTTTTCTGTTGTTCGGTAAACAAAAATTAAATTTTGTTGTCTGAGTGAACTGAAACGTTTTCTGCTTACCCTCAAACATTTCCCAGCCCAAATCATTGTCCTTGGCGTTTGTAGAAATCAAAGAAGTACCTGTGATATCTGTAACTGTTCCATTAGCATCAGTAGAATTAAGTTCCACGTTTGATTCTTGATTGTCATCAGAGTAATATTCTTAATCAGTTACCAGGAATAAAGTCTAGGTCGCTATCAGTGTCATCCAGTATATCACTAACCACCATTGACTCCACACTGTCATCATCACTTATTTCTGCAAACAAATCACCTGGGGAAGACGGATTCTCAATCATACGTTCGATTTCATCCGTAAGAAGATTATCGCCACTCATTTTTACCGATCAATAGTATACACGCACACAACTATCGAAACATTACTTATAAAAAAACACAATGTAGGATTCCAGTAACAAAACACGTCAATTAGCACTCAGCTATGTGGAAAAGGCGGGTTAGAAATAAGCTGATGCAATTGCAGACAGAGAACTAAAGCGCGCGGGAATTATTCAGGCTGCACATCAACAAAACGGAATATCCCTGAATCAGGCGTTCGGGCGTATAGGCCAGACGGCAAATGATTTATGTGATATATCGCCTTGTAAAAAGCTCTGTCGGGCCAATGTGCACGACGCTTTTATAAACGTAATAAATATACATAAATCATAAAATCATGTTTATTAGTAACCAAAGAAGAGAAAAATAACAAAAGGTTACAACAATTTATCTTTTAAAAATTTGGCGCTTTAGCGCTAAAACGTATTTTTCGGGTTGGCAGCTAAACGTGTTAATTCTAGGTACATGGTTAATTATGATACTCATTATATAAAATGGATATATGTAGATGAAACCCTTTCCAACAACAATCTTTACTAATTCTTAACTTAGGGTCTCATGAACCTTAAGTATACAATTTTTTGTTAATGAACAGTGGCCAGGTTGCAACATCATTTGAAGGTTTTCTTTTAAGTACATGGTTATGAAAGACCATTTACCATATAAACAGTGATATTTGTTTTGTTTTGATTACAGACCAGTCTGTAGAATTGAAGATTTTGTACAATGAAATAATCAAAGTGCTTATTCATTTTGGAAGACAAATGCCAGTACTGTTCTTCTACACCAGGCCTGCTGCTGCTGCCAAGATTAGAAAAGCTTTGAAAATGGATGATAAAAATGGTTTCTATTATGACAGTATGAGCTCAAGTAAGTTTTTATGCATGAATATACCTTTTGATACAACAAAAGATCAATTATCATTTTTCTAATTTTTACTTGGATATTATTACATTTATTTTAAATTCGAAGAATTCTCATTCTCTTTTTGATTAATCACTGTTGGTGTTTTGATTGTTTAGGCCAGAATCAGAACCAGTAAGAAATGTTATTATTGTAATAAATACAAATAAATTAGTTAAGGGTGTATTTACAAGGACTTACTGCAAAGTAAATTAAAAATTAAATGTCATATCAAATCTTCAATTAAAACCACATATGTTTGTAATGCAGTAGACACTTTGGGAATTAATGTATTAGCAATTATATTTAGAAATAATATATCATCACATCAGTTTTGTTTAGTTTTCTTACGGATAAAATGTTTCTTACAGATGAAAACACATAGGAGAATCACATTCCTGCCAGGACAAGATTGACGAGGATTGCAAACAAACTTTAAAAACTATTTTTTAGTAATCCTGAAAATAATGTGTTTGCTGAATTATCTGGGAAAGAGGCTAATGACATTCTTGTGAAAGCTTCTCCCAAAGAGGTTAGTATGTACAAACGTCTTCCATAGCAAAAACAAACAGCAGTATTTATTATCTTGATTGTACTGGTTTATATGACTTAGTTTGTTATTTTGGGTAGTCTTTAAATGATATCATAAGGTTTATATTAAAAATTTGTTTGTATTTTCTATTATTTTGATTTATTATAAATGTAGTGCTTTAAATTATGTGATTACTTTTTAGACTACATTTATTTTTTGATAAACATATGATGGTGAGATAACAAGTACTTTGTGTATCACAAAGACATTGCACTTTGTTGGTATGTTTAAACAACAATAATTATAATAAAAATGTAAGAGGACAAGTTTTGCCACATCTTATTTGTTAAAAAAATGCATTTATTCTTTAGTAAGTGTGTTAAAAGTACAGTTCTTTATATCTAATAAAAAAGTTAAAACATTTATAGACACTGAATCTTTAGCACCATAAATATTTCAAAGTCAACAAAATTTAAAAAATATATGAGCTTAGAAACTAACTCAAAAATTTGTGTATTTCATTCTTTAAAATAATACATTTTTCCTTCAAGGTTCAAGCATTTATCTTAAAGAAACAAAACCCAACCAGCAGCAGCAACAACAGCAGCAGCAGCCCCAACCCTTTAATGGACAAAATATTCAAACGTAAGTTATCAAATCAAGTATTAAAATTCCCTCGCATTTTAATTCTTATTATTTGAAACACATCAGAAAAGTTTGTATCCTTTAAAATGTATTTATGGTACATTAATGTTATTTCAATGTTTTCCAGTTTGTTGTCATGAAATATTTGATTTCATATAAGGTAAAAAATACTTAAATTTAAGATGAAGATAAAATATTAAAGGGTGAGAATAAAACTATGCATACTATTTGTATAGGTTTTTAACACAATCACTGCGGCAAAAAGCATAATTAGGGTTACTAGATGCTGAACAATTTTTATGTAGAAAAAACTTACCTTGTTACGGTGGAAAGGCAAGATTAAAGGTTTAACCCTTTCAGGGCCAGGACCAAATATGAGAAGCTGACAAAAATTTTTTCACATCTCATATCCCCTTGTGACTAGTCCCAAAAGTGCCAGGCAAAAATTGGCGATTTTGCAGTATCTTAGATTAAAATTTATAATTTTTCATAAAAATTAGAGAATGACCTGAAAGTTGCACCAAATTACTTGTATAGATATATACTATCAACAAAAAAATATGTAGATGTAGTTTTAAGTAATTTAAAATTTAGAAAAATAATGTTTTAATAGATTATCATAAAATATTTTTTTTTTTTGCAAAATAACTATAAAAGGAAAAATAATTTTACTGTTGGAAGCTATTTTATTATATTGTACATTTAGAAAGGAACAACCATACACAATTTTGTGTTATTTCTCTCATAAATAAATGTTTTATGACACATTTTGTATAAATACGCATAACTGTACTTCGCAACATTTTATAAGTGTTAAAGCAACTGACTTTTACATTGCAAGAAAACTTAAAATAAATATTCACATTATGGCTGTACCGGTAAACAGATGATTGTAGGATTCATAAGCATTTTCAATACAGTTAAAAAACACTATTTACCAAGAAATATTTACACAATTTTATTTTAAATTTATTTACACTTTTTCTATTTACAAATGTTGCTATTTATAATTTCACTCCCATGAGATCGCAAATTGTCAGTCATTGTAACTACTACACACAATAGCTAAGCACGTAACAACTAACACTACTAATATTTACAACCACAAAATAAAATAATGAAGAAGAATCCAGCATACAATAGTACAATTACACTAAAGCATAAAGAATTAACAACAAAAGATCGAGTCAGCTGATAATGTCACGTGACAATTACGAAATAAAAATCCATAGACCTCCAAAATGAAAATGATATTCATATTAATTATCTACAAATATACCAGGGAATTAAAAAAACATTAAACTTTAATCATTTGACGTCGTATTTATTTAAGAAAACTAACGAATATCAAGGAGACTATATATTGCCGCCCTGGCGCTTTTCAGACGCAATCTATGGGGCGGCAATATATTAGCCGCCGTCTGGCCCGGAAAGGGTTAAATGACGGTTTCCGGTTGAGTTTCTTGGAACTGTGACGTCACAAAGTTTCGGTCCTACTGGGGTCGGGCGCCATATTGTGCTGGGTCCCATAGTGTCGAAAAGCTGTTGTTACGAGTGCTCTGCTGCTGATATCACTTACTTGTTTCATTGAAAGTCCAGGATGATTGTCCAAATGATATTTCCGTTTGTTTTTCTTTGACCATTGACGTTACAAGCTCGGCCCCAATTTTGGCCTGCCGCAAATTATAGCCTTATCACAATTCTTATTAGTTATAATATATTATATACACCACCTCCACCTATCCAGTCTTTTACTGCAGAGTCATGGTAAGATTCAAAGCACTGACCCATGCACAGGCCAGGCTTTTCAGGGCATGTTACACAATGGAAAGCAATTTTCACATTTGGTTTGCCATTTTTCGTGCACTGCCTGCACTTGTTTCTTTTGGTACGGTCTGCCTCTTGGCCTTGAATTTTGTCTAACTTGTCTCTTTTCTCATTCTTCTTTGACCTGGAGTTTCAACATTTACAGTAAGGGGAGCGGTAAAAGTCCTTTGATCACTTCCAATAAAAAATTATGTAGCGTCATTTTTTGGTTGTGCATGTTATGCAGTTGATGTGCATTCATCAAAATCATTTGTATTGTATGTACAAAGATTTTTTTTATACCACCTGATGGTTTTTCTTTCAAATGGGTTGGTATGCCATCAACTGATCGGCACGATCAACACCACTCATATGAGCATTGTATTTTACTATTGGAAGGAGTTTAGGCTTAGTACGACCTCTTTTGTCCACAAAATCCACCATTTTCATTTTTCGTGTTCAGTTGAGATGTATAATACTGACCTTTTGTCTTTCCATTCCCAATCATTACACTATTTGCACACAGCGTGCAATTGTCTCACCCTGCTTCAGGGATTGATTGGTTACTTCTTGGGGTGTAAATTTTCGACCAATACGTAATGTCCCGTGCAATATGTTTTTACAGCTAATAAATTTCGAAGCAAGGGTGTAGCTGTTATAAAAATTGTCCATATACACTGAATGACCTTGCTCCAAATAATCCTTCAAAAGGTGTAGGACAACCTTCTCCGTATGCCCTAAACCACCTACGGTAGTATATGATTTGCCCGTTGTACGTGAGGAATCTCAGAATAAATCCCTGATGCTCTGTCAAAGTGTACAATTTTGACACCAAAACTTGTGCCTTTTGCTCTTGATGTACTGATGGAAGTGTAATCTTCCTCTCCACAGTACCATAGCCTCATAGAGAGATAACTCTTTTTGAGGGTAATAAACACTTCTTATTTTGTCGTTGAAGTAACCTACAACAAAACTGAATTTTTTCTATGAAAATTTGCAGTACCGGGGTCAAGAGCATTGTCGTTTGTTTTGCAAAAAATGCAAACAACGCAAAAGGACAAGAACCTGTCCCTCGACATAAAATATACTAAAACGCTTGAAATTGAATAAATAATCTGTTTTCCAATAGTCTTGGGATTCAATTCATTTTTTATTGTGCCTGTGTGCAATAAAACGCCTAAAAATGTCTTCAGCTCGGGTACAGTGATGTTTCCCACGCATTGATTCTTGATTTCGGTTTCAAGGTTGATTTACTGTATACACCAATTAAATGCATAAGCATTTGTAAATTTGAAAATATTTTCTAGGAAAACATTGTCAAGTAGGAGTGAGAAAAAATCTATTGGGGAACCAACCCCCGGGACTGATACTAACAAAGATTCGTTTCTGACGAAATTCAAATAGGTTCTCATACCTGTTGTTGTAATACTCCAAGTTGAAACCTCAATAACAGTAGCCTCGTCGTCACTTTCAGAACAAGACAGATGAATTGTCTGAGGAAGAGTCGTCAACAACTCTTTGTATGAAATCCACAGAACATCACTGTCGTAGTTTTGTTCATTGCTGGTGTGAAAGTTAGTCTGACCAGAGGTACCTGGCACTGCAGGATCCATTTTTATAAAAAAAAAACACTCAAATATACTGTAGAGAAAGAATTACACAGTTGATATACACAAAAATAACACACTAAACACTCAAAGATTACAACGGGCTCCTATTGAAAAAGAACTGTAATGTGTAAACGCGAACGAAACCGATCACAATAAAGCGTTGGTCTAATAACCTAAAATACGACAGAAGAATCCAACGGTCTACAACGAATAACTGAATCACACTGAGGAGCTTTATGTGTGTCAGAGCGGCAAGGCGGCCCCTTCGTGAAAACGTCCGTACTGCGCGCGCAGGTGCTGCCATCCTGCTAGTGAGGCCCGGCCGGCAACTGAATGGGTGTATAGCTAATCTTTTATGCAAAATTTGAGTCTTACTTTGTTCAATTTATTTGAGTAATATCTATAAATATTGTAGCAAGTATTTATGGTTTAAACCCTCCTCCACCAGAAAAAGGGTGGAATTCCTATCAACACTGAAAGATTATGCCTGCCTCGGAGAAGGATCAGTTTCCTAAATGTATGTCAATTTATTGACTTTTAATCTCAAGTGGAGTGATTTCAAGTTGTTAAAATTCTATCTCAAGTTAGTTAGCTAGGTTTCTTAAGTTCTTTGACTACGTTCCTGTGCTGTGATCTACTAATTGGCATCTGGGTGCAATAGGGTTTTCGGTGCATAACGGGACACATGATTAGGTGTGCTTTATGGAAAGTTGTTTTAATGATTATTAAACATGGTAAGACAAAATTTATTTTAGTCTTTATGGTGGGGTTCCCACATTCTCAGTTTTGTTATATAGATATTTTATATACTGTAGTTCTTAAAAAACTTTTTAATGTAATTAGGAAAGGATTTTATAAAATTTAAATTTTATATCTTATTGACATATTTTATGTATAAAAATGTTTCAAAAATGTAAAAAAAAAAAAAAAAAAACATTCACCATGGAAATACTTGAGCGCGTCAGACATCTCATAATGCGTATATGCGCTATGTCATTCTCTGATAATAACCGAGGCGATAATTAATTTTGAACGAGTAATTATGTGGACGGTGGCCATAAAAAAGGGATAGAAAAAAAATGAAGAAAAGCAGAGTTATTCCTAGTCCGTGTACAGATATTCTAGAGGCGAATGTTACAGTAAACTCAAAAAAGTAATCGGACTAATTTAAGTGACTTAAGCGATTTGGACGTAGATCGAAAGTCATGACAGATTTGTGAAAATGTAAAAAAAAAAATCGTTTAGATTATTGAAATCTACGACTGTTTTACCATGTACTTAATTTACCTTGTATTTTATCTGACGCGTAACGAGTTTTTCTGAGGATCGAATTTTTTACTAGTCTGACGGTCTCCCTCAAACGCAGAACCCCTATATTAAAGGTTCATATGTGCTAGGGGTACTTACAGGGTCTGACCATTTACTCTCCCATATAAGTTTTCTGACGCGCTCTAGTAACTGCGAAAAATCCACGCTGCGCTATGGGTCTCCCCTAATATTAGGGTTTTGTTACTTTAACACGTTCCGCTACCAGGCGGCGCATATTTGCGCCCCCACCGGGTCCCCGTAAGGGGGCCAGACCAACGATTACACAAATGTGGTTGTTCATCCACAGACAGAGACGAATTGGTGGTGAGACTAACCCCAAAACAGACAAGTATAAAATATTTGTTGAATTGAGCTATAATTACAACAAAATAAACCCTAAAATGTACGACTGTACTGTTCTTTTTAAAAAATTTTGATATATGGCTGATTTGCGTAATTTTTTAAACGTGGGCCCGCATATGAGGGAACGCGCTCCGACTCTATAGCAGCATAATCTTAGCATAGACCAAGCGTCCCATATATGGGCCACTATTATATTGCTCAGTTATACTGAAGGTTTTTTTACGGGTAGTTTTCAATCAAACACGCATATTCTTATTAATTCATGGGTACAAAAGCTCAAACAACAGAGTCATTAAATACAAGTACATTGAATGTATTATTTTTTTATTATACATATCTTGTATAGCCTATAGGCCTTTCCCAAGAATTTTTTAATTTTAAAGAAATTAAAAAAAAAGTAGAATATAAGAAAATAAAGTTTATTTTTAAAATTTTCATTGTACAAAAAAACAAATGGGATGTCTTTTTACTCTACAAGAGACATAATATCTGTACTTACTCTGCCGTGGCTCTGTACCAAGGTGGAACTTTTGCCTCGCCAACACACGCCCTTTTCCAGATCTCTCTAGTCCTTGCCTCTTCTTCCCAGTTTTCTTACGTCTCTTCTGATCCTGGGTTTTCCGCCATCCTCAACCCTTGGGCCTTCCTGGTGGTTCTCTGCCCTCCGGGATTGTTTAAACAAGGAAAACGTTCTTGACTAAGGAGTTGTCCTTGTCGCTCCTTCCTTAGTACATGGCCAGCCCATCACATTCTCCTACTTCTCACCTCGGCCACTATGTCTGGGTCCCATATATTAGTTTGCCTCAACTCCACATTAATGCCTGTTATCCCTCCACTCTCCCCAAATCTTCAAGGGTTTGGCCCATGAGATTATTTCTCCAAATAATTTTGGGGTTCTCCAAATACTAAAAATTCAAACGTTTTTCTGTTTTTTTACTTAAACACCCAGTTTTCTGAGCCTTATATAACAAAACTGGTCTTATTAATGGTTTTATATATACGGAGTTTGGTCTTGTGTGATAGTATGTCGAGAGCTTAATAGCTTTTTGGAGGCCCATGCCAGATGAAACTTCATGTGCCGCATTTATCCTTTTTGTTGTATTTCCATGTCTTCTTCATTACTTATTCGTCAGCATTAAAACTCCCAAATAAGTGAAGTTAGTTTACTTTTTCAAATTTTTTGGGTGCCCCTTTCTATTTTCTATATTACTATTCTCATTGGGGTATAATTGGGGTTTTTCTCCCACCCCTTCCATTATTTTGGTTTTTTCTCATCATTTATGCTTAAAACCCAACCTTTGTTGTATGGTTTAGGAGTTTTTGCCCGAACCACACTTCCAGCTCATCTTTACTCTTCGCTATTTAAAAAACGGACATAATACACACGATAACCCATATGTCTTAAATTTTATTTTACAAAAAAAGTGAACATTATATAAGTTAAAATTAAAATTTACACTTAATTCAGCAATGTGTCCACGTTAAACATTAAAATTATATAAAGTGCTACCACATAATTCATAGTCTAAATTTATTTGAGCAGACTGGTTTTATAACAAGTTGGCAGCATAGGCCCCCAAACGTTTGTTATAGTGTCTCTGCAGATTGGGGAGCAGGTTATAAAATGTTTGCTTCCCCTTCTTCTGGTTTTTCCCTCTTCTCTGCAAACATGGCATCGTCAGACGCCTTTTTTCCCCAGCTTCACGCGGAGTATGGGCTGACCTGGAAGAGTGGCTGGAAAAGTGAGGATCCTTGGTCATGGCTCTATCGAATTGTAATTTCTTTATTACGATGTCCCCTAACTTCAAGTAGGCTTTGTTTTGGTGGCAAGCCATGAGAAAATGTAGACACCAAATTCACAGGGAAACGTCTAGCAATTGGAAAAAAAATTTTTGACCGTACCATTGCAGAGACAATTTTTCTGGGAAGTGGAATAAATTTACCAGACCATTTGGTCAACATGGCGATCGATCCACTCATGCCTTTATTGAAAACGGAAACAACCATCTGGGGCCCTTCATTGTTTTGTTCCCCACTTTTGTTTGTTACCAAAAACTCCCTCTCAGGGCCATTCGATGTTGAAATTTAGTTTAACACATTCTTTTGTCCCCGGGCCACTTCATAACCCTGTAACATGTCCCTTTTTTGGCGACTGTATAGACCTCCCCTTTTTTCTCAACTTTGTTAGAACCCCACAACCTCCGGGATTTTAACCAGCTCTAGTTGACCTCAAGTACCGATAACACTCATGTTGTGTCTTGTTGGTTCAATGAGATACTACGCTAACCCTCGATACTATTGTTAAAAGTTTTCAAAGAAAAGTAATGCCTTTTTGCAAATGTGGTCCCTTTCATTAAACTTTTTGAAAACCCACTTCCCAAAAGGAGTGGCCTTTATCTGTGTCCATCAGAGTCCCCTTTCCTTGATAAATTTATAATAAATTTTATAAATTGTATCCTTCTGATGTATCAGCTTGTAAAGTTTTTTATCCCATAACTTTTTTGGGGTTGGGGGTGGTTTCGGAAGTCACCTTTTTAAGCCGTTGGTCCCCAAGGGTTTAAGTGTTAGAGAGGGCTTCTTAACCCTAACTTCGCCTGGTAAAATAAGAAAGCAACTTACTATTTTACTTTTTTACTTTTACTTTTGGGTTGCTCTTATTTTTTTATATTACGCCGAAACACAGTCCTTTCCTTTCTAAAGAGGACCATAGGCTTCATCCAAAATGAAAGCGACCCTACCAGGGCTGTAAAAAACTCTAGCACAGTTTGCTAGATATGGGTTTTTACTACGTTTTGCAATTTTATGCATTCTGTTGTATTTGTGTTGTCGGTGTCCTTGGGAAATCATAAAACCCGTAAGGCATCTTAAAATGCACTCAAAACGATTACGGGACAATGTCCGCCCAAAAGTAGGATGTTCGTTTATAGCAATCTTTGGGAAAAACCCCAATAAGCCCCTTTTAAATGACGGTAAGTATTTACATTACCCATCAACACGAATGCACAAACCCCAAAAAAAAACTTTTTAAGTTCTTCTATATTGACATCCATCCCAAACGTTCATTGATACATGTTTAGAGAAGAGGATTTTCCTCGAATGATTGATGCTCTCTTATTTGTCCCAAGTGACTATTTTTTTTCTAGAAGTTTGTCAAAAATAGCACCAAAAAATTCTTCAAAACGGGATCAGTTTGTTTGTAATGTGTATTTCCCTTTTTTTAACCGTGAAAACTCGTGAACTAGTGGGAACATTGTTATGTGTTGGGGTCTACAACAAGCAACTGAACTAACGTAGGCATTGTGGACTTAATTTGTTACGAATTTGCACGTTAGAGTCTCTGCCAAACTATTTTGGGGACTGTTAAATTTCCCCATCAGTGACAATGGGGGAGTTATTTAAAAATTTCATTAGCCTCAATTTTTCAAAAAATTTTCTTTTTTGTTTTACTACACTACTATCATAAACAAAAAAAATTAAAAGCTGGGGAACGTACTCACTCTGCCCTTTCCCGATGAAAACAAAAAAAACTTAAAGTCAGTTTCCCACAGTCATTTATTACTAAACTCACGATCTATTTCACTTTTTTTTACACCAAGTTTTACTTTTCTTTTTTTCGTTCCTTTTGTTTTCAATATTTTTCTAAACCAAAAAAACTTAACCTCAAAGTATTTTTCAAAAAGAAAAAGGAAGCCCGTGGTGTGAGGTTTACAAAAAGAACAGTGTAAGGGGGAAAATTAAAATTTTTCCCCAACTTTTGCGGAACGTAATTTTAAAAATTTATATCCAGAAACCAAGCATCCCACTTTGTGGGGCAGACATCCCCAAGCCAATAAAAAGTATCAACCCCTCCTAAAATGGGACCAGTGATTTTTCAGGGGAAATAATAGGGGGCATGCAAACAGCGGCGAAAAATAGGGGAGTCAGCCCTTTTTGGGGGGGCCCCGACCCGGGGGCAAAATTTGGGAACCCGGTGCCCCAGGAAAAAAACCGGGGGCCTTTTTCATATTTAACCGGTCTGGTCTTTGGGTAAAAGATTTTCTTAACATGGTGGAAAGCGAACGGGTTAAAGATTTTTTATGTTGCGAGCAGTTTTAAAATGGGTTAACAAAGGTAAACAAGTTAAATTGGTCAAGTTTAAAAAGGATGGGGTTGGCATAAAAAAATTCGATCCCCTTTTAAAATTTTTCATTTGATTCCCACATGTGGGATTGGGGTGCAATACAAAAGGACACTGCAATTTTTCCCTTTGGGATTGATCCGTAATAATAAAAACCCAATAACTATCCAAGATCGCCACTCTTGAAAAAACGGGAGAAATTTGTGAGGGTTTGAAAAAGCCAATGTTACTCTGAGACGAGTCAGTTTTAAACCCTTGAGGTAGTAGTTGTACACCCTCTGCAGGGGGGTGGGTAGCGGGAAAATTAATTGAGGTGAAAATGAAAGGGGTTTATTTAAAATATTGTTAAGTTTTTTTTTTATGATAGAGCAATGAAATTTGAAAAATCGATTTGTTATGTCAGCATACTCATTTTTTTTGGGGGTTTTCCCAAATTTTAAAACCAAAATTATAAAAAATTTTTAAGGGAAGTCTTAATAAAAGTAATTCTGATTTGTCCCCTTTTAATTTTACTTTTAAATTTTTCTTTTTAAAAATTTTATTTTTTTTAAAAAAAAATTTATTGTATGTTTTTTGACAAACAAAGTATAAAAAAATGTTTTTTTTTTATTCCCTTGTTATTGTATTTTTTGTTTCACTTAAAATTTGAAAAGGGGTAGAGAAGACACTGTCCCCCTAAAAGACCCGTGCCAGGACACCCGTTTCAGTTCTTTCCCCTTCAAACAAACAAATGAAAACCCAAACCCCCTCCCAAACGGAAGTCAATGAACCTTTTTGAGAATGATCCTAGGGCCCAACCCTGCACCCAAACGCCACTCCTAGGGTTTAAAAGCGGGATTAAAAATTTGTCAATTTTTTTTTCCCAAAGACTTTTTTGTAAATACCTATTAATGAAAAGTGAGTACCCTTTTTTTTATGAAAAAAAAAAAATTTTAACCTCGGGTTTTCTATTTTAAAAAATTTTTCTCCATTGTTTTTAAAGGGTTTAAAAAGAAAAAAACCACACACACTTTTTTTAATCATATAATTTTCTCAGTGGTTTATTTTTTTTTTGTTTTCTTTTACTCTTGAAAGGGGAAATTATTTTTTTATTATTTTTTTACAGAATTTGTATTTTTAAAATGGCCCTTTTTAAAAAATGTAAGAAATAACTTTAAATCTAAAAAAAAATCCGGGACTTATGTCAACCAGTTACCAGAAACATTAGCCTAAACCCCTCAACACTAAAAAATTTTTAAAAAAAGAATAAAAAAATTTCCTGTACTACCTTTTTTTAACTTATCGAAGAAATTAAAGGGAATATGTAAAAATGAAAATTATTTTTTTACTGGTTTTCATACAAGAGAGGTTTTTTAAATGAGTCTGTAATTAATTGGGTTTACAATGTAGTATTTTTTTTTTTTTTTTTTTTTTTTTTTTTTTTTTTTTTTTTTTTTTTTTTTTTTTTTAGTAATTTTTTTTTTGGCCTTGGGGCCCTTGGGCGGGCCATGTAACCAAAATTCACACAATTAATCGGGAAAAACAGAGCTTTCTCCCCAAAGCCCGTTTTAGTAGAGTTTTAAATAATCACTGTATTTGTTTCTAACTAATACCTGGCAGTGATTTGTTTATCCCCCCGGGTTTATTTCATTTTGGATATAACATAATTTTTACCTATCCTAGATACTTGGGAATTTATTTTCCCTGAACTTTTTTCCCTTTTATCAAATTCTGCCCGTGTTTTTTAAAAAAGTTTCAGAGAATTTCAGAATTATAAATTATGCTTTTTTCATGCTGTTTTTTTTTTTTGTGTGTGAAGGGACAGTAAACGGGGTAAGCTGTGAAATTAGAAAAAAAGGAATATGAGGAATTAAAATATTTCTAAATGTTCATTGGGGTTTCCTAATCCGAAGGATAAGTATTGGAACTTTTATATTGTTTATCCCAAAAAAAACAGTTAGGGCCAACCCTTTTATTTTAATTGTAAATTCATGGGACCCCTTAAATTTTACTCATGTTTTTCAGTTCCCATTGGTTCCTAGCTATAAACTGCTTTCCCGGTCCCACGGGTCCAGTAAGGTTTTGTGATAAAACTTCCCCTTTACTTTCCTTGGGAGGGAAAAAAAAGAAAAACCCAATGGTTTTGGGATTGTTTTTTTACTTTCCCAAATTTTTTTAAATGGGATTTTCGACCGAGTAAAAAATGTTCCGCATAGACCCTTTCCCTTAGCATTACATTAATAAATATTAAAAAATTTGTTTGTTTTTCTTTTTTCCTTATGTTTTAAAAAAAAATTTTAAACCCCCCCTTAAAAGGGGCATTTAAAAAAGAACGGGGTTTTTTTTAAAAAATTTTAAAAGTCCTATTTTTTTAATACAAAACCCTTTTTTAAAATTTTAAATGTATTATTAAGGGGGGGAATAATAAAAAACCCAAACCCTTTTTGGATTTATTTTTAATAGTTTTAAAACAAAAGGGGGAAAATTTGCAAAATTTAAAAAAATTTTTTTACAGAGAAAAATAAAACCAAAAAATTTTAAATTTTTTTTTTAAAACAATCAAAAAGATCTAATTTTTCTTTAAAATTTATTTAATTGGACAATACTTTTAAAAAAAGAAAATGTTATAAAGCAAAAGTGGGTTTTTAAAAAATCCAAATATGTACAAAAATTTGATTTAAAAAGAGATGATGTGAAAGAAAATTTTTCCAACTTTAATAAACCAAAAAAAGCCCCCAATTGTTACAAAAATTTTTAAACTATTTTTTAAGGGGGGTTTTTTCAGGGGGCCCAAAATCAAAAAAAAAAAAATTTTAAAAATAATACAGTGTGGGGTTTTTTAAATTTTAAAAATTGGGGTTTTACCCTTTGTGTAAAATTTTTTTAAAATATAACTCAAAAAATTTTTAATTTTTTCAAAAAAAAAAAAACAGGGGGAAACAGTTTTTTTTTTTTGCCCCCCCGGCACATGGGGACCAAAGCTTCCTCCCCCCAAAAAGTTAAAAAATTCCCCTTTTTTTAAAAAAATGGCGACTCCCTGAACGAAAACGACAGCAGCAGGGGGATGACCGAATCTGTAGTAAATGTGAAAAGTGGTTCCCTTTTTAAAAAAAATTTGGTTTTGATCCCCAAAGTGATAACATCCATTAAAGGGGGGATTAGTTTGAAGGTTTGGACTGCCTTTTCAAAGGGAAAAAAATGGGGCAAACCCAAATTTTTTTTAAAAAAAGTGTTTGGGGGGAGTAGAGGGGGCTTACGCCTAGCCCCGGGGAAAATTTAGAAGGCAGTTGTTTTTAAAAAACCCAAATTTCCCGTAACGGGCCTTTTTTTGGGAAAATTGTTAAACCAAAAAAATTTTAAAAAAAAGTCCTTATATTTTTTTAGTTGTTAAAAGGCTCTAAAACCCGCAGACTATGGTTTTTAAAAACCCAATTTTTTAAAAAAAAAAGTTTTTCCCCCTTTTTATCGTTTTTTTTGATTTTTTCAACCTCATTTGGGGATGTGAAGACACAATTTGTGGGATTTTTAGGGGGGAGAAAAAAAAAAACAAGGTGGTTCAATTGTTGTTAGTTTTCCCCCAAAAAATTTTTTGTTTTTTGGTTCCCCATCTAGACGGGGGAAAATTTTAAAAAGGGCCCTTTTTTTTTTGGAAAAAGGGGGTGGGGGTAAAAAAATTTTTATTTTTTATGGGTATTTCCGGAATTGGAAGAAGATAACAAAAGGGAAATTCGTTTTTGGGGAAAAAAAGATTGGGCACCCCCTCACTGGGGGAACCCCCAAAACGCGATTGGTTTAAAAAAACCCCTGAAACCCCCCCCACTGGAATTTGGGCCCCCCAAAAAAAGGGCTAATGACAGAGGGTTCTTTTACCCGACCCGACGCCTTGTGATTTTTAATTTTTGGGGGTTTATTTAAAAGGGTTGTTTTTGTATGTACCCCTTTTTTTAAAACCCGCGACCTTTCTCAACTTAAAAGGAAAAAGGGTTTTTTGCAGCTTTTGCAACAATCACGCCCAGAAAAAATTTTTTCAAAGTTTGGGGGAAAAAAAGGGGGTGTCCCTTTTTGGGGGGGGGACATTGCGAAAAAAAAACCCCAAAAAAAAATAGTAAAAAAAATTTTTGTTTTTAAATTTTTGGGAAAAATTTTTCCCCTTTTAAATTTTTTTTTGTTAATTATTTTTTTTAAATTTTTTTTTTTTAAATACCCCAAAATGAAAAAAAATTCCCCCCATTCTTTATAAAAAAACAGTATTAACAAAGAAAATAATTTTTTATGGGCAAAAATAAAAATTTAAAAAATTTTTTTTTTAAAAAAATTTTAAAACCCAATTAAAAAAAACACTTTGGTTTGGGGAAGGGGAAAAATTTTTGTAAAAAAACTTTTTTTTTTTTAAAAAAAGGGAAAAAAGAATTTAAAAAAAAAATACAGTGCAAAATTTACCCAAAAAAAAATCAAAAATTTAGCTCTAAAATTTCATTGACATAAAATAAGTAAAAGGGGTTTTTTTGGTTTTTATTCTGAATTTAAATTTTTTTTCGTTTTTAAAATTTTTTCTTTTCCCCTAAAAAAAAAATTATAATATCAAAATTGTTTTTTAAAAAGGGGTTCCCCTTTTTAAAGAATTTTTTTTTATATGTTTTTTTTTAATTTTTTTTTAAACTATTTAAAAAATGTTTTGTTTAAAAAACAAATGTTGTAGGGGTTTTGCAAAAAGAAAGCCATTAAAAAATTTTTAAAAAAATACATGAAAGTAAATTTTAAAAAAACTAAACCAAATTCCTGGGTTTTTTTTCTGTCGTTGCCACCTTTTTGGGGGGTTTTTGAAAAACCTATCACCCAAAAAAAACTACTAAAAATTAAAAAATTCTTTTTTTTTTACTATAAAAATTTTTGTATTGTGCTTACCAAAAGGGGAAATTTTTACAAAAAAGCCCAAATTTCAAAATTTTTTTTTTTTTAACCCCCTTTTTTAGTAAAATTTCCCCAATGCAATTTTGGGGAAAAACCCCCTATGTGCGCCCCCCCGTAATTTCCCCCCAGCTGTTTTTGGGGAAAAAATATGGGCACTAAACAGTCTTCCAAAAAAAATTTTGTAAATCCCCTTTTTTTAAAACGAATGCGATCTGCAGGGAAAAAAAAAGAAACCGTTTCAAGTAAAAATTTTTTCATTCCTAATAAAAACGCGTTGTTCCCCTTTTTTTTTTTTTATTTAAGACCCCCAATTTTTTAATATTCCAAAAATTAAAAAGCGGTATTTTTAAAAAAGTTTTTCCAAGTAATCAGCGTTTTAAAATTTTTTTTTGTGTAGTGGGAAAAAAAGGGGTTTTAAAAACCCCCAAAAATTTTCTGTCTGGTTTTTTTTGATTTGGGGGGAAAAAGGGGCCCGGACATGGGTGGCCCGGGGTTGCGCCGGGGTTCCCCCTTTTTGTGTCCCCCAAAAATTTTGCGCCTTTCATATTTTCAAAGGGGGAAGTTTATGAGGAAAAAAGTGGGGAAAATTTTTTTTTTTTTTTTCTTTTTTGGAAAATTTTTAAAAAAAAAAACTTTTTTGGGATAAATTAAAAATTTTTGTTTTTAAAAAACCCCAAAAAAAAAAAAAAAACGCTTTTTTTGAATATTTTTTTAAAAACAAATCTATGTTTTTTAAAAACCAAAAAATTTAAAAAAAAAAAAAAACAAAATTTTAAAAAAATTTTAAAAAAAACTCACTTTTGGGCACCGTTTCTTTTCAAAAAACCCACCAGTCAAAGGGGGGTTTTAAAAAAAAAGTAAAAAAATTAAAAATTTTTTTTTTTTTAAATTAAAAACTTTTTTAACAAACTAAGATTTTTTTAAAAAAAAGAAATTTTTAAAAAATTTTTTTCCCCCCTTTCGTTTTTCCCCCTTAAAAAAAATAGGGAAAAAGTGCTCTTTTCCCTTTGGGGGGGGTAAAAAGATTTAAAATTTAAAAACCAAAAAAGCATCGTGGCAATTTTAAAAAGGGGGGGGGTTTAATAGAAAGAATGCTCTTGGTTTTGTTTTTTGGGAAATTTTTTACACCCTTTTTGTCCAAGGGAATTTTTCTGTTTTTTCAATTTGCAATAAAACAAACATTTTTTCTAAAAAATTTTTGGGTTTTTTTTTTTTTGTTGTTCCCCTTTTTTGCTTAAAATTTTTTTTAAAAACCCCCTTTATTTTAGAGCTTTTGGGTCTTTTTTTCAAAAAAAGTAAAAGTAAAAAGTTTAGTGTTTAAAAAAGATAGTAAAATAAAAATTTTAAAAAGGGGGTCAAGGGGAAATTTTTTCCCCCAGTTTACCAAATTTCCCCCTTTGGGGGGGTCCCCCTAGAAAAGTTGTATAGCACAAAAAATGTGCGGGCAACTTTGAAGCTTTAAGGTTAGTATTAAAAACAGAAAATGAGATCGTGGGTTGTGTGGGGGGGTAAAGGGGAGCAAATGGGGTGTGTTTTTAAGGGAAGCCACGTGACTATTTTGGGGGGAAAGACAATCCAAAACAGGGGGGCCCCCGCAACCCCTGGACATGTAGAGGACAGGGACGAGGAGAAGGGGGAAGGGGGGGGGGTTTTGGATTTTTCCCCCGATTTGGAAGGGAAAAAAAACACTCATTATCTTTTTTCTCCAATTTTTAAGGGGGAAAGGCTAAATACTACTTTAACCTTCCCCCTTTTTTGTTTTAAATTTTTTTTAAAATTTGAAAAAGGGTTTTTTTTAATTTTTTTCAGGGGTGGGGGAAAAAAGGAAACCCCAAAAATTCCCCGAAAATTTTAAAAAAAAAGCCTGTTTGGGGGGCGAACAAGGGCGCAAATCGAAAAAAAAAAGAGAGCCAATTTTAAACATTTTTTTGGTAATGCTTTTTTTTGTATGGATTCAGAAATTTTGGGGGCTAACAAAAACCCTTTTGTAAAAGGGGAAAAAAAAAAAATGAAAAATTTTGTAAATTACTTTTATCGTTTTTGAAAAATTGCAAGGGGTAAGGGGGGGGGGGGGAAGTTTTTAAATTTTTTTTTTTTTTAAATTTAAATTAAAAAAAAAAAACATTTCTTTTTGGAACCCTATTTTTTCATTTTTTAAATTTTTTAAAAAAAAATTTCCCCAAATTTAATTTTTTTAAAAGGTTTTTTTTTAAAATTAAAATTTAATTTTTTTTAAAGACTTAAATAAATTGTTTGGAAAACATTTATCAATTAAAACTTTTTAAAAATATGATAAAAAAATTTTTGGGGGTTTCAATTTTTAAAATTTTTAAAAAAAAAATTGCAATCAGGGGTTTTAAAAAAAAGGGGGATAAAGGGGAAAGGGAAAAAAATTTTCCCCCTTTTTTAAAAAAAGTAAAAAAAAAGCAGGGGAGGGGGTTTTCAAAATATCCGTGAATTTAAAAAATGCCCGGGGAAGGGGGAAAAAATGTTTTAAATTTAAAATTTTTTAAAAAAAAAAAGAAATATTTAATATGTTTTAAAAAAAAAAATAAACGCTTTAAAAGTTCAAACTTTTTAAATTTCTAGATTTCCCTTTTTTAAAAAAAATTTTTAAAAAAAAACCGGGGTATTCACATGAAACTTTGGGGGGGCAAATCAAAAATTTCCCCCTTTTTTTTTTCCCTTTAAATTTAGTTTTTAAAAAACGTTTTTAAAAAAATTAAAATTTTTAAAAATATCATTTGGAAAAACCTGTTTTTTAAAGAAAAATTTTTGGGGGGGGCCCCGAAATTTTTATTAAAATTTTTTCTTTTGGTGGGGCATCCCCCGGGGGGGGAGTGGTTGCAACACTGAGGGGCTAACCCGGGGGCGAGTATGGGGGTCAAACAAAGGAGAGACCAGGGATTTCAGTGGGGATGTATTAAAGGGGGGCCCCCCACCGTCCCAGCAAAAAAAAAAATTTTACGGGCTGTTTTGGGCCCCCATGTGCTACAGTATTTTGGGGAATTTTTTTTTTGGGGTTTTCAATAAAAAATTTGGGGTTTTGGGGGAAATTTAAAAACATTTTAAAAAAAATTTTTTAAAAAAGTCTTTTTTAGTAAAATTTTTCATTAAAAACCCCTTTTATAAAAAAACCCCCCCCCACCAAAATAGTCTGAAAAAAAAATTTTTTTTTACATAACAGTCGGGGTTTTTCCCAAATTTTGGTAATTTGCTGGTTTTTCCCCCCCCCGGTACAGATGTTTAAAAATTTTATAAGCTTTAAAAATTTGGGAACAGTTTTTGGGGGAAAAGAGTTTTCAGGGGGGTAAAGTATACAACTCCAAAAAAGAGGACTTTTTGGTGCGGGCTTTCCTATTAAAAAATCCAGGCCCTTTTTAAAAAAACTTTTTTGGGTTTTAAAGAAAAATTTTGTGCAAAAAAAAAAGAAAAATTAAAAAAAGGGTCAAAATCCGATTAATTTGGAAAATTTGGAAAAATTTTTTTTATTAAACCCAAAAATTTTTTGGGTGTTTTTAAAAAAAAACCCCCTTTAAAAAGGGCCCGTAGATTTTTTCCTTAAAAAAAATCATTAACTTTTGGCCCGTAAAAATTTTAAAAAATTGTTAACTGGGGGTGAAACATATAAAAAAGAAAGCAAAAACCCAAATTTTTAAATTTTAAAAAAAACAAATATGGTTTTTCCCCCCTTTTTTAAAAAATAGCAAAAAACCAAAAAAAAAAAAAGTTGAGGGAAAATTTTTTAAAAAAAAAAATTATTAAATTTTAAACCCGGGGAAGGGGAAACGGGGGCAAAATTTTCATTTTTCCCCTTTTTTTTATAAAAAATAAAAAAAAAAATCCTTTTTGAAAAAAAAAATTTCTGTGACTTGGGGCCCCCCACCGATTTTTTTAAAGTGCGAATTTTTTAAAGTTTAGGTGGTAAGAAAAATTTTTTGGGGTTTTAAAAACCCGGTTTTTTTTAAGGGGGGTTTTTAAACTTTTTTTTTGGCCCCCTTTAAAAATTTTTGGGACCCACAATAGGGGGGGGTTTTCAACCAACCAAAATTTCTGGCCCCATTTCCATCACCCTTTTTGAAAAAATTTTTGGGGTCAAACTGCAGTTCCCCCACTTCCCTTTATCAATTGAAGTGGATTGCCTGCCGAATTTTTTGGGGGCCCAAAAAGGGGAGAAAAAAAAACTTCAAAAATTTTTAATTTAATTTTTTTTTAAATTCGAAACCCCTTTTTTGGAAAAACCCAAAAAGTTAAAAAAAACTGGTTTTCATTTAAAAAAATTTTTTTAACAGATGATGAATTCATTTAAAAACAATCCATAAAAATGGGTTTTTATTATCCCAAAAATTTTTAAATAATTTTTTTGCAAAAGGAAATGTTTTCAAATTGTAAAGAAACATGGAAAATTTTTTCCCCTTTTCCCCCCGCTAAATGGTTTTTTTTTTTTCTTCTCCCTTTTTTTTCGGGGGGGGGCCCAAAAAACCCTTTTTTTCCCCTTTTTTTTCACCCCTTTTTTTTTTTCCCGGAGGGGTTTTTTTTTTCACGCCATGGGGTTTAAATTTGGGGGTTTTTCCCCTAGATCGCCCCCAAAAAGGGGGAAAGGGGGTTTTAAAAAGGGGCCCCCTTTTTAGTCCCTAATTTTTAAAAAAGGAAAAAAAAAAATTCAAAAAAATTTTAAAAACCCCCCAGATTTTCCACCCCTTTAAAGGGGAAAAAAGTTGGTTTTTTGTGTTATCTGCCTTTTTTTGGGCGAAAAATTTAAAAGGCATTAAAGGGAAAGGTTTAAAAAACCCAAAACCCCCCCCAAGTTGAAATTTTTAAATTTTTTTTTTATTTAGCTAATAGTGGGGGACGGAAAAAAAATTAAAAAGGGGGTTCCATAAAAAAAAAAAAATGATTTTAAGTACAATTTTTTTTCTTTACATTCCCTTTTATTCCCCTTTTTTTTTGGTTTTGGGGGGATGTATTTTGGGGGGTTTTTTGGGGAAAAAAGTACGGGAAATTTTGTGAACCAAAATTTTAAAAAAAATTTTTTTTTGTAATTGGGATTTGGAAAAAACCCCCGATGGGGAAATTATATAGCAAAATTTTTTTTAGGTTTTTTTTTTTAAAAAATATTTGGGGCCCTTTTTAAATTTTTATTTTCTGTTAAATTTTTTTACTTGCCCCCGCTGCGAGTCACCTAGGGGTTTTTTCGCAAAAATTTCCCCGGGGGGGCAATAAGCAAAGTGAAAATAATTGTAGGGGTTTTTTTAAAACAAAAACTTTGGGGGGGTAAAAAAAATTTTTAAAAAATTTAAATTTTGGTAACCCCTTTTTTTTTATTGGGAGCGGTTATTTTTTTTTATTATGGAAAAAATTCAATTTTTTTTAATTTTTTAAAAAAATTTTTTTTTTCTTGGAACTCAAAACCCCAATGAAAACAGAAAAATTTTTAAAATTTTTAAAAACCCCCAAAAAAACAAAAAAACATGCACACATAATAAAAATAAGTAGAGAAATTTTTTTGCAGATGGGTGGGTTTTTTTTGGGAGAATATGTGTAAATGGCATTTTCCCCACCATCACTGTCTCCCTGCCCTACCCCAGGGGAAGGGTTTTTTTTTTTTTTAAAAAAAAAGTATATTGGGGGGTTTAATTTAAAATTTGGGGGTACTGTTATTAATTTATTTAAAAAAATTAAAACTGGTTTTTAAAAAAATTTTTTAAAAAAAAAATTTAAAAAAAAAAAATTTAATTTTTTTTAAAATTTTTTTTCCCAAAAAAAATTTTAATGTTATGGTTTTTTAAAATTTTTAAAACAAAAAATCCCCCTTTTTTTTTTTTGTTTTTTGAAAAAAGAGAATAATAAATATTTCTTTCTTTTGTATATTTCTTCTGTATTTTGAATCTATATAACAAACTATTTTTTACTAGTTCCAAGGGGGAAAACCCAAGGTGATAAGAACGTTTTTCTAAATTTGCATTTTGAAATTTAGTATGGTGAACTTGATATTATGTTTTTATGTTTGTTTTTGCACGGTATGTGCACAAAGTTTTGTACCTAACGATTTAACTAAACCACTCCCTTTAAAGAAAGGTTTAACACATTTGATAAGAACCTAGCACATTCACTTGAATGAAGAATGGTAAATTTACACATAATAATTTATATTTTACACATAATTGTGACATCTATGTAAACTTTTACCATTCATTCAAATAGGTTAGACTTGTATTTTTTCCCAGATTTGTATGTCAATATTTTGATGAAACTTATTATGCATAATTTATTACAAGTTGAATGTAGTGCACAATTGTCTTGTTAGTTATTTTTTATATTTGATTTCAGTGGCCAGTACAGACTACCACACCCCAAAAACAACTACAAAAACTGGTTTTTAAAGCAGATATTGCCCATTTAGGAAGCGCTATGATATACAACAATTACTGCACAGATTGATGCAAGAAAAGGCATTGACTAGAGGCCCTCAATCTTCCATTGCTGAATCTGGGGGCCAGAGGGAAAAACACTTAGTAGAAATTGGTACGGAGGAAGATGAAGACGATGAAGAAGAAGAGGAAGAAAATGGGCGATAAAGAAGAAAGATGACATGATGGAGGATGATGGAGAAATAATGTTTAAAGGAAAAAGACATGAAGAAATGGAAGGAAGGTGAAGATCGGACATCATGACGAAGAGATGAAATCCAGATCATTTTTTAGACCCAAATAGGATCTGAAGATCAAGGAAATAGAGAAGAAGTTATTTAATGGAAGATGAGGAGGAAGAACTGCAAGAAGAGGATGGGAGGTTGATAAAGAACTAGACATTTAATCTTGCACATATGGGTGGACCTTTGAAAAAAAAAGAAATTGAAACATTATCGTACCCAAGAAAGGAAAAAGAACATGATAAATAACTCATTTAAGGAAGAATTAAAGGGAATTGTGTAAAACGCTTTCTAATTGTTCCATTAGTATGTGTTCTTGGAGTGATCAGTCCATCTTTTAATCGTCGTGATAATATTGGGGTATAAATGAAAAACATCTCTGTGTTATTCTAATTTTTATTACAAATATGAGTATGCCTTAATTAAAAAAGTGAAAACGTTTAGATTGAGAAGGCTCCAATCAGGAAGGTTAAAAACAAATTGAGTAAACCCGCAAGACTTATCTAAATGGAGCAAAAAAAGTGGAATGGAGTGTAAAGTCACAGTAAACATTGAATTTCACCAGTACTAATGGTTTTCATTTCACCTACATTTTTTTTTAAAATTTCACCCCCCACCTGCTCTAAGGGGCCAATAGTAACAGCAATACATCAATACTTATTGTGAGATCTTGTGTGTACTTTCCATTTCTCCCTTTAGGTAAATCTGCGGGGTTTTCTACAAATTGTCTTAACTAAGTTGAGTTAAACAATATTTATCTTACCATAACTTATTGTTTATTGTTAATTTGAAAATCTTTCACATAAAGTAGTTTTACTAATATTTTATGAATTTTTAAACAAAATTAAAAATGTTATTTGCAGAAAATCTTTGCAAGCATGGTCCCTGGTATTTACATTTGTAAGTTAATTATAAATCTATTCAGTGTGATGTGTATTGTTAGCTGAATCACTTTGGGTTGTGCTTAAAATTTATTGTTATCCATTGACGTTGTTGCTAACTGTTAATTAAATATACTATAAAATTCATCCTTCAGTAATTAACAAGTGAAACATTTTTATACTTAATTATGGGTGCTTTATAAGAAAACTGTTTGTTTTAATTTTTAAAGGTCAATTGTAATTTTCTGAAGTCTCATGGTTTTTTTTAGTAGTTATAAAACTACACAGTCATTTAACTTTATCTAATATGAAACCTGTTAGATTAAAATAATGTCGTTGTTCTGAATAATAAATGTACAATTTTAATAATATTTTTAATCGACATTTAGAGGGGTTGGTGGCTAGTAATAGAAAATATCGGTACAGAATGTATGACATATCTTAAATCTATAAAATAAAACATTATAACATATTGATGTTTAGTTACAAAAAAAACATAGAAATACTTCTGCTATAGAGTCAACTGGAAGTAGTAGCATAAGGGTTGATCAAAACTGTATGTTGCAACCTGTAGTGGCTCAATAAATGAGAAAAATAATGAATATCCTTAACAAATGTAACTCATAAACGTGAAAATGAGGTAAAAATTAGATCTCGCGATGTGATGCAAAGTCCTATAGACCATTACAGCACTTAAAAATTCAAGTTCTCCTCTCTACTAACTAGAACTATCGTAATTATTATTTAAATTTCTACTTACTAATTATTTGTTTACGGACTAGAGGTATTTCAGTACTTAGATACGTTCGTGAGTAATCAGTTGTAGGCTATTCTGTGCTCCTTCTCACTTGGTTTCCATGGATTTATTACCGACTTGCCAAGATAAATGCCAGCTGGCCTTGTAATAGAAGTTGAAAAAAAAATATTGGTATATAGTTTTTTCTTGATTTGAAACAATGGTTAGCCAAGCAATGAACAATACTCATGATCTTGATTTTATGTAAGAAGCAGATAAGGAAAAAACAGTATATTTAGATTAATAAGAGTAGTTAGACAAAATAATAATTCAAATGCAACTAATTATAATTAGCTCGTTTAAAAGATTTGAAGGTTCGAGTAGTAATGCCAAAGGGCCTTCACCCTTTTAATTGCCATGCGATTTTACCAATTTTCTTGTGTGGGAAAAGTTGTGTGCCACATTGCAGTTATTGAGTTTTGAAAGAAAATGTCACTGTTATCTTTATTTTAAGTGTCTTACATTCCAAACTCTTTTAACTTATGTTGTAAACGAATTAAAACGGGCAGGGGATTTAAAAGAAGTATTATATGTATGTATATATTTAATTTAATAACTCTCTTTACAAAAATTTTTGAATATTTATAATCAATAAACAAAACCAAAAACTACAGATTTTTAACTAATAGTAATGTACCTTTAAAATATTTTTATTATTTTTAAAGGATATTTTCAGTAAAAATACAAAAATGTGTATACAAATAAATTTTATTTTCCTTTGTTGGCACAAAAACGATACATTTTGTTGGTTAGCTATCATCAATATAACAAAGAGACATTTTTACTAGAGTTACATCTAAATGATGTTGCTTTCTGTGCTATAAATAAAATAGTAAACATCTAAAACTCTGTTTCTTTATAGTAAATAAAAACCATTTTTTTTAACATTCCAGTTCTCTACTTATTATGAGGATTTTTTTGTGCTCGATTAAGTAAGCCAAATAAAACTTTTTCATTTGCTTGAATGCATTTGCATGATCTTCGTTTCTGTATATAGAACAAGAACAAAATATTTCTTTGCAAAAATAACATACTATTTATGGCACAATTTTTGCACCTTTGGTCAGTTAAAACAAATGTCACAAATAAATTGGGAATTAGGAAAATCCAGTTGTGCCAACTAGCATAAGGGATAAGGATAAAAATATGCTAGACTTTAACATTTAGATTTAACCATTAATAACTCTTAATAAAGATGACAAGAGAGTCTGTAGCAAGTTTGTGGTGTATGTCAGTAACTCTAGCAATTTTCGCACTAGTAAGGATCATCACTCACAAACCCTAGCCACAAAAGGGGTTAAGGATATATAGATATCACATGTCAATATAAACTGGAAACAATTCTTTTCAATCAAATTTGTTTGATAGAAAGTGGCGGTTTCTTAAACATTTTCCTCAGAAACATTTGTATCACGCTTAGATGAATGATGTTTTATTCTCTAATTTTTAAATTGAAAACTGTTTTTTTTTTTTTTAATAACTTTATTACATTTTAATTTTTCTCCATATTTCCAAACAATGCATTTTGGAGGAAAGTATTATTGATCTTCTCCACGCTAGCTAAAGCAGCACCTGGTATGATGGCAACCTTAAAATAATCTATAGTTTTAAAAAGTAAACGTGTCCTGTGCCGTACTTTCTATGCCAATTTCATCTGTATCTTGGATTAGCTGTGGTTTTCAGACCCAGACATTAAAAGCTGTTTGTGTAAAGAAATTTATCAAACCGTTCTGCCAACAATGATCACTAGTTTTCTTTCTTTACTGGTTGAACTTACATAACTTAGTTTCCGTAAATAATACTTATTTTTATAATTAACAACTCAATGTTTTTGTGATATACCATTGTAGTATTTGTATCATTGCTGAAGGACAATAAAAAGTCTTGTATTCTTGTTAATATACTATAATATTTTCTGTATTCTATTTCAATACCATTTGTCCATGCTCTTGTTTAAACAACATTTCCTTTAATCTGAAGAAATAAATGGATTTAAAGAGTTTTTAATTTTATCTTTGTATAGTTTTTTTGTAATCCCTCAAATTCGTTTCAATACTGTTTGTTAGTGTTGTTACAATATTTTTTAATACATTATCAGTTTCAGATATCTGCTTGTAATTGTTTTTCTACAAATTGTTCTTAACTAAGCGATGTTTTCATTTTTATTTTATTTAATACATATATAATGTGGAAATGATGTGCTATAAGTAGAAAGAATGGAGAAAAAAGTTGTGATTCTATAAAAAAAATTAATTAAAGCATGTGAACCTGTGTTAGTGTTCCTATGTGAAACCTCTTGTAAATATACTTTTTTACGACTTTTTTTATATGTGACAATATGATACTGGTTTTTTTATCATTTTTGTAACATACTCATTAAAACAACCCAGCGGTTTTTTATCTCGTCACAGGTTAAGTGGATTGACTATTATATGGATTAATGAATGTTGTATAATACGTACAATAGGACTGTCTTCATGTAGTTATATTCATAGTACTGATATCGATCGGTGGTGATTTTTGTAAAAATATGTGTTATTTAATTTGTTACTGCCCCTTCATAAGATTAATTATTAATTTGAAATTCAGTTGTTACTGACAGAAGGTTCGCTCACTTTTAGATTAAGTGTTTAATTTATGATTGGGAAATGTGGGACGGAAATTTGTCTCCTACTGAGTGTTGTACAATTTCCAGTTTACTTGATAAGTTAGAGCTCTGTTTTTGTTTGTTAAAATACAATTGCACTCAAGTTGGTACTTTGTTGTGGTATTAAAATTCTATACTTTATGAAGGGCAACCAATTCTGTTTAGTATAAAAATATAAACACTTTTGTAACTTTGTACCAATAGGTGTTAAAGACTGGTATATATATACAACTTTGTCAGAGAAAATGAAGTATTTAGATTTTATTCCACCCTTTGAAAACATCTAGAACTAAATACCAATATATGGAATACCATTTTTTGGGTTTATTAGAATTTTAGTATATATATAAATAAATATGTATATAGAATACACAATAATTGAATAGTAAAAAGTAAGGGCTCTGTGGTGTAATGTTAGCACATTCACCTGGCAAGTGAGTGATCCGGGTTTGAGGTCACGGCGGAGGAGAGTACTTTTGTGATTCAAAATGTTTATTGAAATTAACTTAGGCTATTGCCACTTATACAAATTTTGTGTGTGTGTGTGTGTGTGTGGTGTGGTGCGTGTGCGTGCGCGCCGCGCAGCGTGTGTGTGTTGGTGTGTAAAGAGCAGGGCTAAGATAGCTGAAATGAGAAAACCTATTTTATATGAAAAAGAAACCTGATTTTAATTTTTTTTCTCATTTCAGCTTTAAGAATCATGAAGATTTTATTGTCTTTAAACACAAACTGTGTAATTGACAAAGTCATAGGCTTTATAATTGCTCTGGTATCATACCTTACTAACTAATTTACAGTTATATATTGATTAATATTACAATACTAGAATATACAAACAACATGAACAATAACAATTTATTACAAAATAACAAATGGCCTAATTAAAATCATATTATAAACTTTGTTCTACAGACAATACATTTCAGGACAAGTGATCTTTTGATTTAATATACTAACTTACTAAAATAAAATTCTAAAATAACAACATAGACATATAACTGCTATTGAAACAAGACAAACACATTATTAAAAAATGCAGACGGCAAATAATTAATGTACCATTATCACAGGCAAAACATTTGTCAAATTGAGGGAGTGTAAAAATATTATCCTTCAACCATCTATCTATTACTTTTTTTAACTGTTTCAAGGGCACATCCCAATGCATTTTTACGCAGTGTGTAGCGTTCAAGTGTATTAAATAAATTTAATTTTCATACATATATGACTACTTCTGGTTTTTTCTAATCTAACTAATGCTAAGTCAAGAAGATGGTTTTTCCTAGTAAAATAATCTTGAGTCTTTTTTCTTGTAGGGAAGGGTTTATTTAAAGAATCCTTTACATCGATCAAGTTAGCAATAAAATATACAGATTTGGAAGAGTCATTATTTTAAATTCTTTGAAAATTGATTTAAAACAGCCTCTATCAGAAACATTCTTGATTGCTATTAAAGCCTTTTGTTTGCTATGTGATAGCAATTTTGTGCACTTTAAACAGTTTTGCCCATAGAGTTATTTACCAGTATCTTATGTGGGAGAATGGGAAAAATGCATAATAAGCAGGTAACAACTTATTCTGCAGTAATACAGTTTCTAGTTCCTAAGAAGAAACACAAACAAAGGACAGATGTTTTAAAATCGTTTGCTCCACATGGCAATCCAAACTCAACCTTCTGTCTTGTAACAGGGTATATCTTCTGATTACCACTGTGTTGGGTCTTGATGTATACCTAAATAACTTAACTGGTTTGATATCTTTGTAAATTGTTATGGTTTAATGCTAAAAATATTATTTTTTTCTGTTTTTTTGTCATTTTACTACAAAGACAAATTTTTAGCAAACCATTCTAAGGCCCTTTCAAAAAGTTGGTTCTCTTCTCTTATTAATTACATCCAGATGGTGATTACTGTTGAGGGAAAGGTTAGTATCATATGCATATAGTATTGTTGTGCAAGGAAAGTTGAGTACCCAAATCATTGACAGCAATTGTAAAAAATAGGGGGCCAAGGACAGATCCTTGTGGAACACCTCTTTCTATCTTTTTTAAAACTAGATCTGTCACCTCCCTGTGACAACCATTTGCTCTCTATTAGTCAAGTTTAGGACTGCAGCAGCCTTAGCTCTCTGGCCCTGATACCATAAACAAACAATTTTTTAAAACAAAAGCTTCTAGACAAATACAATCAGAGGATTTTGTTAACATCAATTAATAATGCCGAGGAAATAACAATTTATTTTCAAAGGTTTATTAGTATTTCATTTACCATATTTTCTACTGCTTTAATTGTTTATTTTACCGGGCACAAAATCCAAACTGTTCAGCACAAAAAAAAATTATTTGCACAATTAAGAAATGTATTTAACTGTTCCTTAAACACACGATTCAAATATATTTTACTATAGGGACTAACGGAAAATTAGTCCGGTAGCTAAGATTCATTTAATTTTTCACCTCTTGTAAAACTGGAGTCACCTTTGTTACTTTAAGCGCTTTCGGATATTTTCCTTGTTCTAGCATCATATTAAAAAGAAATGTCAATGGTTCAACTATAACGTCAATAATTTCCTTCATGACTCTATTAAATAAACCATAACAATCTTTACTGCAAGACATACTTAATAACATCAATGGGTTTAATTTTACGCCACTTAACCTCTTCACGCATGAATTTCTTAGGGCTCCAAAAAAATCCTATGGTAATAATTTTTTAATTACATGTTTTTAGTTAAAAAACAAATATTTTTTTCAAAAAAATTTTTTCATTACAAACTATTATTTTTATCTGGCCCCAAAAATGGTGCCACCATGCCTCGGGGGACCTGTGAAAACTGGCACCGTGCGGTGCCACATAGTATAACAATAATTGAAGTAATTAGGTAAAAGTTTAATTAAAAAATTTTTTTGAGGTTAAAATTGCATTTTATTTTGTATTACAAGCAATACTCAATCATCTTCACTTTCTGTGGAATTTTTCCATGCATGTGGGACACACTGGTTCACGCATTTTCCACATAAAAATCGTGTTCGGCTTTTGCAGCTTTGTCGTGACATCTTGGCGGATGAACGGTATCAATTTTTTGGGTAGTGGCCAACTCCATCATCCGAACCTCAACAGCCATCTTAGGTGGAGCTTGTTTCTTCTTCACGGTTTGACAGTCAGTTGAAGGTCTTCCCCTTTTTTTGGAAGCGAAGGCTTGAGCCATTTAGGGATGTGGCTATGGCAGTTTTAAAATTTTCAAAAGTGGATAAGTAGGTTGTTTGGTCCTGCCCTTGAACAAGAGCCAAGCATTCACAATTGTAATATTTATGAAATGAAAGACTATTCTTAAATACCACTTCTTTTCTTGAACCCATGGGGGTAGTGTGCAATCATCCGATCTACAAGATCAACTCCGCCCTGGAACTATTATATTGTTGAATTGCATAAGGACGACTTACTTCAATGGTATCTTTCTTCGACCTATCCAACGACTTACTGTGTCTTCTGGTTGAGGACCCAGCCCTATGTGGAAATTGTGTGAACTGCTTTTGTGTCCATCCATCTCAAAAGAGTAACATTGTTGATGATGTGACAATCGACATTTGACCTTACTAAGTAGTTCTGGAGCTACTAAGCACTGTTTTGCTTCATTTGGGATCCTGTCAAGCCTGACTGTGCCAATAACAAATATTTCTTGTGTCTTCAGTTCTCTAACAAGAGGAATTGAAACAAAAAAATTATCCATAAAAATTTTAATGTTTAAGTTTTGAATGCCATGAACAAAGACGCAGTACCATATCTCCAACTGGGGCCCAAATATGTTCTTGGTAAGTTTTCTTTGCCTGAATACAACTCAAAACAATTCACATAGCCTGTGGAACTGGAACGTACCCAAACTTTAAACCCCCATTTTTTGGGCCTGTTTTTTATGTATTGTTTCAAGTGGCTGCGCCCCTTAAAAGGAATAACCATTTCATCAATGGATTGGTTTTCATCTACAGATTTTAGCACTATGGAAAAGTTGTGTGTAACTTTTCTACCACAGGCCTAATTTTCCAAAATTTGTCATTTTTAAAGTTTCTTCATCATCATTGTTGGAAAAATGAAGATATCTTTTTATTTCTTCAAAACGGTTACAGGACATTGTGTTAGCAATAAACTCCATTCGTAGACCTGAGATGGATGACCAGTACAACCGCTTTCTGGATATCGGATATAGTCATCATAATATTGATACCAAAAAAGGTTTTTTAGTTCTTGCATTGACAGCTTAAAGTTCATCTTTCCTTGTTGAAAAGCATATCTAATTGTTTCATTTAAAATTAGATCAAACAATGAGTCAGGAAACAGTTTACTAAAAAAGTCAATGGGCGATTCCCCATCAATGTTGACAGAAACCTGACCTTTGAAAGGAGGATGTTTGTAGGTGAACTCATTGTCCTTTCCAGCCTCCCACTCAATGGATGGTCCAAAAAATGGAAGTTTCTTATTTTTGAACGTATTCGTTTTAACCTTTTCTTTTTTACTTGGGGCCTCTTTCCTTGGCTAAGCGACCACAAGCTTTGTTTGACACTGCCTTAGTTTTTTGTATGGTATTATCTAATATTCTGTTTTCTTCCAAACAGTACAAGTGATCATTACTTTGTAACTTAGGGGTGGGGCCTACTGGTAGTTGAATGTGACAGCCTTGACGAAGTACTAGGTATAGGGCTACCAGTAGTTGACTCTAAATTTATTAGTAAGCTACACTTTTTTCACTTTCAAAACCATCAGGCCTCTCTGGTTCTGGTTGCTTCTCTGCTACCCCAAAAACAAATCAAAGTCATTGTAATCTGGCCTACCTGCATCTTCAGTGTTTTCAAGAATACCTGCTTCCTCAGATAAAACTCTGCAAGCTCCACTCTTTCTTTGTCAGTCATCCCGTCATCATCTTCATCTCCACTTCCAATATAACTCAATTCGGAGTCAGATGGTATTTCAAGTTCGCTCGCAGCTGCTTCGAGTAATAAAGCAATATCCTCGTCTCGCACTCTTCTATCCATTTTGAAACACCACTGAAAAACAAATCGTATATAAGAAAGGCTATAAGATATAAAAAAATGCAACCACAGAAAGGGGAAATGTTAAATAAACAATGGCTTAACCAAACAGAAATTTTGAACAATGAAACATTAGGCATATGAAAGTTTCTAATTGAATGTTAGGATGTTGAATGAAGATAAAGAATTTTTTACAAATTGTTTGCTGTATTTTTTATGAATTGGAGTAAATTTAAAAAATTTACATAGTCAATTCACACTTTCAGCTAATAAAAAGTCTATAAGGCAGGTTGAAGTAGTGGAGGCATTTTTTGTTGCCAAGTTTTTTTTAGCCAATTAGTATGGTTAAATAAACTAACCACTAATTTTAACAAAATAAACGATTTAGGAGTATAAAAATCAGTTAAAAATAGTGTTTTTACAAAAAAACGAGAAAGTTTTAAAAAAAAAACCTAAAAAGGGAAAAGACATCCCCTAATGCATAGTGGCACCATATGGTGCCACTTACATTTTTAGCTTATACATACCAAACTAATTTCAAACAGTTCAAGTAACTTATAAAATCTTAAAACTACACATTCCATTACATAAGAAAAGTATTTTTTACTTACCTATAGACACCATCCAAGAGTCATAAACACATTTAAAAACTTGACAACTTCCAACAATATGGTAAACAGTGTTTCCATGGAGGCAAAAAAAAAGTAAGATCTAAAAGCAGACTTTTAGTCAGCTGATTGTTTGTAAACTGTTCTAGTGGCACCAAACTGATGCCACACATGCATTTAAGGAGACTTTTTTGTGTAAAACCTAGATATAATGATAACTAAAACATGTGGCACCGTATGGTGCCGCTATGCGGGAAGAGGTTAAAGACTTTACAGACCCTATTTTGACCCTGAGTAAAGTTATTTACTAAGTCTATGGCTGGTTTATACGATACATCCTTAACAGTGGTTACATTTAAGTTACTCACGACGTTCGCAAAATAGTTGTTAAAAACATTGGAATTAATTAATATTTCTTGATTTTTTTACAGTTAGACTCTGTTTTGATCAGGTTCC
Organism: Homalodisca vitripennis; assembly: GCF_021130785.1. NCBI lineage: Eukaryota > Metazoa > Arthropoda > Insecta > Hemiptera > Cicadellidae > Homalodisca > Homalodisca vitripennis. The sequence continues at coordinate 56,227 of NW_025779262.1, forward strand.
ATGCAGCCTTACATTTATTAGAGGAATTTGTAATATATTCTTCATTTGCAAGCTTTTTAGTAGAGGCAATTTTATTTTTATATGCTTTTTTGCATCTAGATATTCTTTTTTATACATTATTTCATATGATGTACCCTTGCTATTCTTATACTTATCATAGAATGTTGTGACAAACTCTCTAAATTTCTTTAACTCTGGTGTATACCCTTTTATTTTGGCCTTTCACAAGTACTTACTTTTATCTCTTTAGATTTACAAGCATTCATTGAATGAATTTGTCAGTAACAAATTGAAGTGGTCATAAGCTTGATCCACATTTGAACATTTATCAGTTGATTCCAGTCAATTTGTGATAATCTATTTCTTAAGAGCGAATATGCTCTAGGATTTAAGTCTCTTATAGTTTTTGAAAAGTGTTTGTGCCTTTATTTTTTTTAACATTAATTTCATGAAACTGCATATAATCCAGCATGATCAGAAAAATGCAGTTCTATTACACAAAACCTGATCCTATATCTATCGACATTTGTAATTATGTTGTCTAAACATGCCTGACCCCTAGTAGGCTCCTCATTCAAACAGTACATATCAAAAGATCATAATAAATTAAGGAATGATTCAGTATCTTGAGATTTCTGCATTATATTTACATTAAAATCAGCTGTTATCACATACCTTAACCCTACATATTTTTTACTTTAGAATATTAAAAAAGCTTCTAGTATGTTAAAAAATAGTTTTAAATAGCTTACCTCAGCTCTGCTCTTAATGCTATTAAACTTTGGATCCAGCAGTTGAAAAATCTGTAATGGGAGACATAACTTTGCTAATCTCTCAAATGTTTATTAATTGCCAACTTTAATACTACTTAATACTTTACTATTTAAGTAAAGTAAACACTATATATATATATATATTTATTTTTTTTCTTGTTGAGTAAATTACAAGGAATATTTATATGCAAGGAGGTAGAGGTAGACCAATCTTGCCTTATGGAGTAATCATACCAAAATTTGACTCTAGGAACTCATTTATTTATATTTGAAATTATTTGTAAATGTTATAATGCTTGTAAATGGCCCAATTTGGGGATAGGGGTGATTTTTAATCCTGACATACTAAAATTAAAATGATGTTGATATTTGCTTTTATTATTAGATGGAAATTATTTGAATTTTGTTATTATTTATTCACATTTTAAATTATGTTTTTAGGCTGTCATATCTGAACAGTTAGAGAGAGGTATATAGAAACTATAAACAAAAAAATGTTTCTTTTAACCCTCTTAGAGGACCAGACGTGCATTTTTTGGCCAGCAAGATAATATTCTAAAAATATCAGGTGGTCAAATTTGTGGATTACCAGCTTATTACGTGACACAAAGACCGGCTATCACATGGTATTTTTAAATTGTTGGTGCTGCACACACACACACATTAAAATGTTATTACTAATATTTTAATTTACTAATATTGATTTTTACATGTTTTTCAGGCCCAAATATTCCTTATTTTACGATTATTAATAACCATGTAACAAAACAATAACTCAGTTGATAGAGGCCAGTGGCAAATGGCTGCCTTCGGCTGTTTCAGTACTGATTTACATGTTTTGTTTAGTTGTGGCAAGTGTGCTGTGTTATTTATTTTGTGGCCGTTATAAGTTAAAATTTTGTTAGTTTTTATTTTTTAATGAGCGCCTGTTTTTATTATCTAAGTACAGTAGAACCTCGATAGTTCGACGACACTTTGTGGACTAAACGGGTGTCGAACTATCAAGATGTCGAACTATATGGAGTATAATAGATTTTAAACACAAGGAATATTTAAAAAGCAGATTCTATGTTAAGATGGACCTGTAATTTAATTAACAATTTACAACTAAACAAATATTAAACTGATGAAACAAAAATGTATCAACATACATTTGTTTTACAGTGCTGTGCTTCTTCCTCTTAAAATAGTATTAATGATTAAATGAATCAATGTAAAAATAAACAAACTCAAATTCATAATATATCTAGATAAATAAACAAAAATAATGAATGATAGCATAAAAATAAGATTTAATATGGGACAACTATAAATTGATATTCTCATTGGTCTTTTTCTTTTCTTATTCTTCTGAGTCTCTCTCTCTCTTTTACTTTTTACAAAACGCACAAATAGTTTGTGATTTTTAATTGTTTTTTCACTTTGGTTTCTTCGCCGGGGAGCCGCCCTCGTCACGTAATCGTCGAAGAAACAAAATGTCCTTGCGTCCCAGTCGTCCCTTGTTACCTGTAAATACTGGCGTCGCCCCCTCGAAGAATTTTTACACCTTCGCTGTGTGTCAGTTTTGATTTTTGAGTGGTATCTTCGTCGTCTTCTGACTCTTCTTCACTATCCTCTCTTGATTTTAAAGCATCAACTATTTCTTCCTCTGAAGTTGGTCCGCTTTCTTCATCTTGTTCCATCCACTCGAAAACATCTGTAGGTGAAGCTTCTTCACAACCTGGGATTTTTTCCATTAAAGTGGCTAGCTCGTCATCTTTAATTTCTTCGTTGAACTCATTTCCCTGGTGGTCCAAGAGCTTCCTCCAAGAACGCACGAGCGTTAGGGGATTGAGTTCATCCCATGCCTGGGAAATCCAGCCAACAACATCCAGCATATCAATTTTTTTTAACTTATCCACTAATTCGACTCCTTCATCTAGGGCTTGAATGAGACATGAAAGGAGTTTCTTCCTATACAACTTCTTAAGCGTTACCAAAACTCCTTGGTCCATAGGCTGGCAAAGGGAGGTTACGTTAGGGGGCAAGAACATAGCTTTAATTTCTCCGTCTTGAATGACATCTACAGCCGGGTGCGTTGTTGCGTTGTCGAGGATCAAGAGTGCTTTCATTGGAAGGTTCTGGGACTTTAGACGCTTCTTAATTTCGGGCACAAACTGTTTTGTGAAACCATTCGTTAAAAATGCTCTCTGACATCCAAGCATTTGATTGGTGTCTGTAAAAAAACGGGGAGGTCAAAATGGTCACCATTCATTTTAATATTTTTGAAGGCTCTAGGTTTCCTGGCCTTTCCTATCAGAGCCAATTTTAATTTATGAGTTCCTGTTGCGTTACTGCAAGCCAACACAGTAACTCTGTCCTTACTTTTTTTATATCCTGCTGCAGCTTTCTCTTGTTTGAGAGCCAAACTTTTTGTTGGGAGCATTCTAAAATTCAGACCAGTTTCATCACAGTTATAGATTTGCTCTCCACTAAGGCCTAATTCTTCAATCAAAGCTTGAAATTTCATTTTTAAAATCATGTGAACTATCGAGATTTGCTGACAGTTTTTCTCCACAAATGCTCAATTGTTTAATACCATACCACTCTCTTTCCATCTGTCCAGCCATCCAGAGCTTGCTGTGAATTTCAGGCTCTCCCTCTTCTTTAAAGTTTTGATAAAATTTCAAGGCCTTTTCCTGTAAAATCGGTCCTGAGATCGGTGTCCCTTTCTCCCTCTGAATCCTAAACCACTGGAAAAGAGCTTCACTTACTTGTTCATACTCAGACCTCTTCATACTCCTCCTCTTGTCTAACGATTCTGAACACACTCTTTTCACACACCAAGACTCAATTTCATTTCTAGACTTCCTCCCATCCAATCACTGTTGACCGACCAACGTTCAAATCACTCGCCACTTTCTGTACACTTTCACCTTTGTCAATCCTTTTTAGAGCACTAATTTCATTTCCATCGTAACAAAGCACCTTTTACGTTTTTTATCTGACATTTTAAAAAAACAAACAAATTACAAAGCAGTTCAGTAACACCAACTACGTATGTCTAACGATCGTAAAACAGTAACGTATCACGAAAGGAACAAAAACGCGTCTTAACTCCCGCAGCGTCACGAGCGAACTGAGTTGACGACTAAGAATAGCGGGTGAGTCAGAGGGGGAGGGGGAGGAGGATGCGCTATACAAAGGGCAGTGGCGCGCGTTCACGGCAACAATGGCGGGCCCGTCAAGGACACCACTTGTCCCTGCTGTCACGTTATGTTGGTCCACGGCTGGTGTCGAATGATACGGACTGTCGAACTATCGAGTGTCGAATTAACGAGGTTCTACTAACTATAATTGCCTACATTTCATAAAGGAGATTTATTGTTTTGTGAAAATATATACCATTACTTTATTTATTACCTAAATAACAATATTTTTTTCTTACTCATGTAATAGGAAAGAAAATGGTAGTGTTTTTTTCCCTAGTAAAAAATTTTTTTTTTATTGAGAAAAATAATGTTATCCAACATTTTTCTAAATATTTTTTGAGAAAAAATTATATTTAGTTTTAATACTTGTAGTTTTACATGCATTCATTCCAAAAACATAAAGGATATATTGAATAACAAGTAATTAAATGATTTTTCCTTATACATGTACAAATAATACACATCCCTAATTGAGTACCATCCAATTGTAGTAGAAAGTGCTTCAAAATTTTGTAGTTATGGCTCATTATTAACTTTTGACTCTCGTCCTCAAAGGGTTAAGCAGATCTTTCAAATAGGATGTATCATTTTACTTACGTTGCTATTTAACATTTTTTTTTGTTTTTTGTTTTTCTAGTATTTAGTTTTTAAAAAATTTTTCAAATTTGGTAAACCTAATCCTACCACATTTCATGAAAAAATACCTTGGGAATAAACTTTGGAAATGTTAGTAACTAGAGTTTCTATGTCACCGTCAAAAGTTTGTAAACATTCCTCAATCACATTTATTGCAACGTTTGACTTTCATGTGTCATCACAATATTATTGATTAGATAAGTCCTATAATAGTAGTGACATGCAGTCCTAGTTTTAAAAACACAGGCTCAGACAATTCTGCAAGCCACAAGGTGGGTAAGTAGATAAATGGCAGTGAAGAATCTGGAGGTTGTAGAGCCTAGACGATCAGAGTGTACAGCGGTTAGTCACGAGGAAGAACAAGTTCTGCGGCAGGCGCCTGTGTTGAAAACGACACACACTACCTGCACTGCAGACGGAATGTTCAAGACGAGCCCCGCTGGTCTACCTAAAAA
>NW_025779263.1:0-56506 GCF_021130785.1 Homalodisca vitripennis
TAGAACTTAAGAGATAGTTAAGTTATGATATCTTTTAGATACAACTTTAGTGATTGTTGTTTGCCCCTTAGTTTTTCCCGGAACAGTGGGGCTATTAATTGTCCAATCTAAGGATCTTGCTGTACATGCATTTTATGCATTTTTAGCATCATGACACACGACTAAACTTAGAATAAGTTGGTAGATTTTAAACGGTAGATTATGAAAATATATAAATTATTTTTTATCTGATAACTTTAGATTTTAGTAGTTTTAGTCACAGATAAATGGATAAATTAATAACTTTAACTTTAATTAGCTTGTCTCAGATATTTATACATCCAACGTAACGTATCTCACAGTCCTGGAAGGCAAATAACTAACCGATCTTAGTGGAGTTTGCTCTTGAATCGGGTGGGGTGTGTCCCGTATCATTAATAATAAGTTACCTGTTTAGGTTTTGGATTTTATTACAAAGCGTTTTTTAACCTAATATTCCAGACTAGTGCTGATTAAAATTGTTCATTATAATAAAATTGTGTGTTGCTGTATAAAATAAACATTTATTACAACTGCAGTAACCTGATTAGTCCGTCTTTTCATAGACACGTGTTGAATACTTTATAACAAATTTCAAACTAACTATAAATAATTATTTACTTTGTTTTTTGATATTTTACACCACTGCAGTGTTTCTACAGGTTTCAGAGATGCCCTTTATGTTAATTTGTGTTATAATGTTTTACGAGAATTCAAACTCTCAACTAACATTTAACATGGAAATGACGTGTTCTGTTTTATTTCTGAGTCAAATCAGTTACATAAGAGCAAAGCTAGTGTCCACGCGACACGATGGAACGAATGTAACAACAGACTGTAAACCAGTTTTACGGCAGCAATGTCCAGCAGCACGGCGCAGCGTGCCAATCAGCCGTAATTTGATTTCAAGTCATGACACAAGGCTTTATTAAAGTTGTGCAGAATGCAGACTATGTGCCTCTCCCCTCGCTTGTCTTTATTAAATTGCTCACTACTAGAAGTCGACGAAGTTTTAGTTTTCATATCCAATTTTTGTTCAATCAGCACATAACTATTACATTTGCTATACTATACAGCGTACCATAATAGCTATATTACATATTTTAGTACACACAGCTACTATACATTTTCACCAAAGTAATTAGATAGGAGTGGGTACTAACTTTAAAAATTGTAATGTAGAGGAAAACAGAGATCCGGTTGGTGCAAGGAAACGGGGGGAAAATATACAAGAAATAAAATGAGTTCTGAGTGCTAATCTGAAACTTTGGGGCAAAGCTAAATATTTAAACGATAATCAAATTTGTAATTTTTTCCGATCAAGATATGTAAAGTGAATTCTGCACATAGTTAAAAATATTGGAATTGCTCAAATTCCAGTCGGTCTCCATTGAACATATTAACCGTTATTGTTTGGTATCGTATTTTTGTACACACGTAGGTGCACTGAGTACGTAGCACTAACATCTTAGAAGATTACATAACGATCTATAAACGTATAATACATATTTTATTGTATATATTACGTTATATTATTTACTACAAAATCAGTCAGTAACTAATGTACATATAAAGCTTTTAACCATTGAAATACACAACAAGTTTTTTACATAAGTTTATATAACCTATTTGACACCATAACGTTATATACATTATTAAGAGACTGATTTTTTAAAATTCAAAAGTCAAAGTGATTGTATTTAAATTTTATTAGATATTATAACTTTCAAGAGTTTTTTAGTTTTTACAGTATTGCTCAGGTATTAGGCATTAACAAGTCCCTCCATCGTCCACCTTGAAACGTATAAATGTAAATAGTTAAATAGATATTTTTTCTCTTGATTTGGGTCTAAAAGAAACACTAGGTTGTGTACAATTTAAGTTTTACCTCTCTATAAATTTCATATCTCTCAGCCAATCTCTTTTTCAGGCGTAAATCATTGAACCGATTGCACTGAAATTTTACATATACATTCTTAGGATCTTTGGGATGAATATAGGCGTATTTTTATATTTCGAATATTTCCCACAGGTCTGTAAAGCATAGACAAATCCAATATTTATCTCTACAGTTACGAAATATTAATTTAAAGAGCCTGTTAAATATAATCAACTGTTGTGTTTAAATATTGTTTTATAACAGCACATACCATAATGTTTATTTAATATAACCACTATTTTCTTTTTGTTTACGTTTATAATTTGTAAGTTCTCTAAGGAGTAATCATTTGTTTTCGCATAGTTTTATAAATTTCAGTGACTAGGTAAGTACTCATCTTATCTTGGAAAATATCCTAAAACATAAAAATGGTCTGAATTTGTCTTCGAAGACTCCCCGCAAGAATCAAACATGTAAATAATATTATTGTTAATATAGTTTTAAGATATCGTCTTGAGCTTTGACTAGACGCTTAGCCATATCAACTTGATAAATATGCCACAATCATTGAACTCAAGGCTCTACACATAGAAATGAAACATGCAAAATTTTGAAGTCTGAAAGGCCAGTTTTGTTTTCATAGTATCGTGCAAACTGACATATAAATAAACTGATTCTCTAAAAGACGTCACGACTTTGTGTATAAATTGAACAAGGAAAACGTTTAGGAGATTTCTCAAGCTTCACGATGTATCCATGCATCGATAATTTTTATACAAAAAGTCAGGAAAGATCTGCTCGTAGATTGCTTGTAGAGGTAGAGGAACTTTAAAAGTATTTTCACTAATAATTATATTGTGAGTGAGATTTATGTCCTGGCACACCTGGATATAATTTAAACGGCCCGAGATATCTATGTGAAAACCTTGACCCTACCTATTATAACTTTTTTTTAATTTTTCAAGTTTTTGAACATTTTGCCCTCCTTTTCTAAAGGGCAGTAAATGGGGCAACAAAAATTTTCAAATACAAACCCCTATCATGTGACCCCTCATTTTTAAATGGAATACAAAAATAAAATCCAATAATGCAAAACTAGAGGTCTCTACTTGTTTTATTTTAAGAGATTTTATGACAAATTTACAATAATAAAATCAGTAACTGTCCTTGTCCTGTTTATCGTAACATGAGTCAACACTAACGCAAATTCCTAAAAAACAGTTACCTGTTTTAATGTAGGAAACTTTTAAGGGAGATGACAATGTAATGTAATAGAAAATTTAAAACATATATTTACAGTAAGATTGAAATTTACCTAAACCTTTTGAATGTTAAGTTCAGCTTCATTTCATGAAACCATTCTTGACTTGACTCTTGAAAAGTAAAATTAGTAGAATAAATTTTGATGAATATTACTAACCAATATGAATCAGCAATAATTCAGGGTTTTAAAGCAATTCGAAAACACTAGCCAAAACAGCCCTTACCACCTACAAGACCAACAATCCACAGAAAACTGCTTTTATTAAATAAACACAACTGTATAAAAGGGAGAGCATTTATACAAAACAAAACAGAGCCTTGTGATGGTGAATCATTTTACATTGAAGTTTTTTTAATTTCATAGGTCTAATTAACCCCGATATTTTCACGATTGTGTGTTATAAAACCATCCAAGATTGACTAATACCCAACAAAGTCAGAGTATATTAGTTACCATTAAACAGAAACAACTTTTACAATATATTTGAGTGAGCATATAAGCTGTGATATTCTTATTGCAGTCTTTACAATCATACATTTGATAAGTCCAAATGTAGTAAGAGCTAAAACCATGGCAAAAGTTTTATTAAGTTATGATAAAGATCAAGATTGGATTGAAATAAAAAGGTATGAGCTTTCTGGAAATACATTTTTCATTAAAACTTCAAAATGATAGATTACTTACGGTTCACCGGAGTTAAATGAAAACTCTAGACCTCATATCAACGCTTGGCTGGAAACAATTAGTGTTTGGGGATGAATTTTCGAGTGAGAATAATAATTGGCATCACTTTTTTATTGCCTGTTTATTAGAAACAAACAAATTCTACCTATTGCATCTGTCCACTTATACCTATAACCCAGTAATAACCTTTTTGAATTTTGTAGTATTCATCAATGTAATCTTTCATGAAATAAAACTAGATTAGTCACATTAATTTCACTAATCCATCGGTGAATAATCGTAATATTAATATTTTAATAATATTTACAGAAAATTCATCTCAATATTAACTCAATATTATAATAGTTTGTTTAAAAATTAGCTTTAGGCCTTATTACCTCATCCTCTTGCCAGCGGGCAGCTATAATATAGCACAATAATAAGTATTGAGAATTAAAGTTATGAATATGTATCCATTAATAGTTTCAAATATCTCTATATCAATTTTACAACTTAGTAGATACACGAGCCACAAGCTATGTTCATCACAGGTAGATTCCATTCACTCCCAAATAATGTTATCATTAAATAGTATTTTGTAGATATATTAGATATTATTAAGCAAAACTTATACTCATTCATAATTAGTGTGAGTAATTTTGTTGTTATTAGCAGCAGTACAATAGTTTGTAGATTAATAATTGCTGTGTAATAAATTACATTATTGGCTGCTGATACCAAAACGGCTTGGCTGATTTAAATTTTATTTTACCAAAATACAGCATTTTTTATGAGCTTCAATTTGAGGTGTCACAAGGTATTTCAAAATTCAGGCTTTTGGTACGGAGGGGCATGGGGGTGAGCACACCCCTCTTTTGAAAATATTTTTTTTTTGTTTCCGAAAATAGTAGTATACACTCCCGTTAACAGAAATTTGATACTTGGGCTATAATTCTTTTAATACGAGTTTGAAGTTTTCAAATGAACATCGCGTGTTATATATTATATATAATTTTCCCCTACATTAGGATACAAATTTATAAGTTGAAGATGCTATACAAATTTCAGTTCTATCGGGATTGGTAATAGAACATTTGCTTGATAAATGTTGTAAATTACGGGCTAGAAGTTAGCGTGGCCTATTACTTAAGAGGCTAAAAAAAGTTATTTCTGCCTGTCTGTATATCCGCACCATATCTCAATTATAAGGAAATTATATAATAAATCATAATTTTGTAATAAGCTTAAATTTTACATAGGTGACAGTGTGTTCGATTAATAGTGCATGTTATCTCTCTAGAACTTAGCGTTATTAAAAATTCTACGTTAATTTTTATGGATAACCACTATGGTTGTAGAATAAATCAATTTAGAAATAAATTGATAACAAACCTGTGACGTTTTAACATGAGAAATAGCAACACATTTAGTTATGGGCTGGAAAGTTTCCATGTAAACTGATACAGCCAGGCCTGGTACGCGACACGTAGCGAGGCATACATCATGGTGTAAAATAGACACCACGTATACTATACATTCAGCATCGACGTACTACTCTTAGTTTAGTTACAAATGATTTAGTAGAAATAGTGATACAAACCAAATAACTTTACATTACTCTTTCTATATGTCATAAAAGTAAAAGATATAGTGCCGGTAGTTTTTTTTTGTTTAGTTTAAGTTTCGTTTACATTAATGAACTACGTACTCGTAAAACTTTCCCATCGTATTATTATTGTTAAAACATATTTTTACTTTTTATTTGATAATCCATAATTTAATAATTTCTTTAATTCAAGTTACTTGACAGTTTTATTGTAGGAAGACGTTAAGTTTATAATTCATTGTACACTGGTAATATGAAAATTAATAAAAATTCTCATAATGCAAAAATATAACTTTTTTACTGTTTTAGTCTGAGTGAAAACTCTTTTCTTATAGGAAATGATTTTCTTGGAATGGAAAACTCAATTTGTGCCTTTCTTAAAAGGCACAAATTTTAAAGAAATGTTTTACTGTAAGGGAATGATGGCAGATTGGAAGGATTACAATAATTTACCGGGAGCAGATCCCACTCTTGGCAAAGTGCGTGGGACCGAGTCATAACTCAGCGACTGGAATCGCGTTTGCGTGAACCCGCTTCCCAGAACGCCCTGTCACATTTATCAGTTGCTGCCTTGGCTTAACTTGTGTTTTGATGTATTGTCTCTTAAATGTTTACCAAACACACAAGCCGACTGATCTTATGACCGTCCTTATCATATATCGGATTTTCGGTCTTGTGGAAAACCGAGCTACTGTTTTAAGTAGAATAATTTCAGATCCTTAAAACTTACTAAATTCAATATAAAGATCTGTTCATTAGTGGTGCAGACTTTAGATATACTAGTACCAAACTTTCCGCATATCCGGTTTGTATGATACACATAAATTATTGAACCTCTCTTCCCCAGTTAATATAAAATTTGCCTGTGGGTATGTGTGAGTTTTATGTGTTATGACATAGATGATACAGAAAATATGTAATAATTACCATAGGAACATGAATATGGTGTTTTGCTTTTTCAAAAAATCTCAAGCAGTATATGAAACATAAAGAATATAGTAAAATAACGGTCTAATAAACCTACATGTTTTAACTTCATAATATTATATATATATATATATATATATATATATATATATATATATATATATATATATATAATATATATATTTATATTTATATATATATATATATATATAATGAAAAATACACGAATTTAAATTTTCCACTTAATAAAATTTGGTAATTAGAATTGAAATAAAATATTTTACTGACTACCTGACTATTCACTTAAAACTGGTCTTGAGATAATCATTATAATTACACTTAACATAGATAGGGCGAGATGGATCGGTTTCATGGCCAGCAAGATCACCGAACTTAAATCCTTTGGACTTTTACCTTTGGGGGACATTTAAAAACATTAGTTTACTCTTCCCCAATAGATACCATTCAAGAACTCCGATTAAACACTTCTAATGGAATAGAAACCATTAAGCCGACACCTGGAGTTTTGGAACGGGTCCGAAACTCGAGGAAACGCCTGATCGCGTGCATTTTGAACAACGGAGGTCATTTTGAGCATCATCTTTAATCTTCCGGTGAGACTTTGTGATTGTAGATATTTTTATTGTATTTAAATATAAAATTTTTGACTAAAAATATGTTTACCGGGAGCAGATCCCACTCTTGGCAAAGTGCGTGGGACCGAGTCATAACTCACCAGTTTCTTTTTCACCAGCTGTTACCAATCAGATACTCATTCCTTATTATAAAACAGCAAAAGTTTGCTGTGTAGTGTAATACGTGAGGAGTCAATTTCATAAAGTTTTTACACATTTAGTTAACTTTGCTTACTGTAAGTCATGTTCAACGAGCTATACTTCATAGGCTACCCTGTAATTTATTTTAAAGCCATCGTGGTAAGAAAATTCCGATGACGGTGATCTTTTATCATAGATTGGTTTTATCAAAGTAAAATCCTCCCATGGTCCGGTCTGTGCCACCGTTTGTTACTGACAGATGGCAAATCTAATATTCCAGCAATGAAGGGGGTTCTCCAAGAAACACACCATAAAGTAGTAACTGCTGACCAGCATTTGCATGACTAATTGATTCCTAACTTATCAGAACATTGTTAATTAAGTCTTCTCTTTAATGGGTTTCAGGTGTTCCTGGTTTATGATTATTCCCTAACCGTGGTGATTCTTTGATTATTAAAAGACTTACCACCCGAGTAGTAAAGTTTTTTGGAATCCAATATCTTTGCTACAACAGCAAAAATATTGTAACTCCTAGAAAAGATCATAACAATAACTAAACAACTTTACCATGAAATATGCATAGTTATTTAAGTTTATTTTATTTATGGAATTAAATAAATATCCTATTTACTTGGAATGAATTTAGGGCTACAACACCTACCTTTTTATGGTGATTAGTTAAAAAAAAATACAGCTAATAATAATAAATATCTACAACAGTTCTACATACAGTTTACTTCTTATCAGCTACTTTCCATTAGTTTTATTATGAATATTTGTCGCTGGTACATATGTATTAAATCAATAACCAATAAAAGATGAGTATGTGTTAATGTGTATAATACTAAAATACAACACATATTATGTTAATTTAAGATTTATATCACACTCTCTCTCTCTGTCATTATGACTCTGTCATGTGGCTCAGATCATCCTATCCGAGTCCAACGCCACTAAATATTAATAGCAAAAATCTAATGTTTTCTAAGCATTAAAAGTGATTCTGCTGTAAGAAGAGCTGTGTGTGAAGGCGCTGATATGTGTGTAAACTAACCACTCGCACTGTGTACTCGGTGAGGCAGAAAATTAAATTAAAAAGGCCTCGACCGTTGCCTAAAGCCGTTATTTCAAACTTCACCACCTTTGACTCCCTCGGTGTATGGAAATGAGTGCTCCTTTGTAAAACCCGGTTTAATTGTAGTTCTAAAAAACAATTTCAATGTGTGTCAATACATATTTCCCATAGAATTAGTGTTTCTTTATAGAAGATGTAATACGTGGCAAGTAATAGTTTATTTAATGAACTCATATTTAGATCAAATATATATATGTCAAACAGATATCAAAAAATGTTTTATATTTCCATGAAATAGAAATTTTACAATTTTAATATGTGCCGTTTTACTTTACGCACTTATAAATAATCAAACTGTATATGTAAAATAAAAATGCATGGGCCTTATGAAAATTAAAAAAAATAATATTTAATCCAAAATTAAATAAAAAACAAATATTCTATTCTAAATTTTACTGTATAATCTACTGAATAAATAGGAAGTAAAGAACTGTATAATTTTAAAGATCTAGATTAGACAGGCATTGTAAAGAGAATATTGTATGTTCCATTTAATCTGTCATGTTATTAATTAATATAATCGATAGCTCTACAAAAATTCCATTTTACTGAAGTTTTCCATTCCGCAATGCAAAACCATTTAGAAGAGTTAGGATTTAGTTTAAAAGTGTGTGAAGTACTTCATAAATTACCCATAAGTACTTATAAGCTAGACCAAATTGTAAGAAGACCGAACACAGCCACTGAATCGCCATCTTTAGCATGCGCGCCATTGTAAAACGTGATATGCAGCTCTCTGTCTATGACAACGCTACCTAGAATAGATGATGCACTATCTTGCCAATTAATTAATTTTCGAAACAGTTTTCCTGGAAGTTCTTTCGGTGTCAGGAAGCTATAGCTTGCATTACCTTCACAGAAGCTTCGGACATATATGAACTCCTATTACTCGTGACGAATGGAATCGTGTTCAAATTTTTAAATCCTAAATCTACTAATTATTTACATTCTTTAATTCTTTGTTGCCAGAGTAGGTAAAATGGCTGTTGTACCAAGACTGTGAAGGACACATTTAGTTTTTTTCTTTTATTTATAATTCGTATCGATATGTGTACATTTCTAAAGCTAATACAGTTTAAATTTAATGCCTCATCTCTAAAAAAAAAATTCATTTGGGTCTACGTAGTTTCTTCTTACAGGTAGTTTTCATAGAAATTTAAACATGTACTATAGAGTAATCCAATATACAGATGTCAGACATTTTAAAGTTTCCCATTTTATACGTACGTTATATTTTTCATACAATCTACATTCAATATTCAATAAGTATTATTTACTCATCTCATCCGATTATCATAAAAGAGAATTGAATGAAAGAGATGAGGTAAGGGATGAAATCTTATATCATTGTGAACTGCCCAGCAGATATAAAAAGCCACGATGAAAGTAATGTCCAGAAGAGAGTGGCGGCGCGGCGCCGGGCTGACCTGCACGCGGCGGATCACATTGTAGAGGTAACGAGTTTTTGATGAAGAGCTTCTGGTCATTAAGGGAGGTAATAATTCTCTTTTTTAGATTATTTCCACTATTATACGCAATACGGGTTGATTTCAAGTGTGGGGTGCTGTTATATTTTTAGCTGAGCCTATTAAAAGTGGTTGAAATGCGTTGCATGCATGTCTGTATATCTGCACAATATCTCGAAACAAAACCGAGCCATAAGTTTGCAAATTTTTATGAAATTCCGTTATAAATAAGCTACACTGAGTTTAATGATGGTGCATGGGATTTAGCTCAGTGTTAGTATGGGATTTATAAATTTTTCTGATTATTAACCTTAATTTTAATGAGAAAAGAGCAGAATACAAAATGTATAAACAAATCGATCATGCGTTTATAAAATTCTAAAATATGACATATAAATCTGTATTTATGTTGTATGCAACACATATAGCCTAAATATCCTAACACATACAAATCATGTTTTATTGACTAGGTTTGTAGACATTTATTATTTAAACATTGTTATTAATACCAAACGCCTTGATAAACATATAGTGTGGGACTTCAATTTTTGCACAAAACCTCCTTTATACGCAGCATTTTGAGTACTATGAGGGTGAAATTCTAACCAGTGTAATTGGCTCAGCGTCATCAATGAATATCGATAACTACTTTGATAAAATTTCTGTTATGCCTGCCAAAGGGATGTACAATTTCTTTTCGGTGCGGTTGCATGTCTGTATATGTGTCCGTTGGACATCTCGTGAATAAAATTAGCTGAATACTTGAAGTTTTGAATGCGACGTCAAGCGGAAGACTGTTAAGCGCCATGTTGTGTGGCTTACTCTTATCTTAAACTTAAAAAACACACAAGTTTCATTATTCTGCTGTAACGTCATACGTTGTTTGGAGAGAGTCGAAAGTTGAAAGTGATCTCTTGCTAGAGTTAAAGGTTAGTCTTATCTTTTACAGATTTAATATCCTCAGAATGTACAAAACTTATAATTTACGCTAGTTTTAAATCTCATTAAATCAGCGACACTTCAGATGAAAATGACCAATAAAATAATCGTCCCTAAATCGTCGCTTTTTTAACAGAATGAGTTTTCGACTGTAAATTTTACCCTCATAGAGAATGAGTAAATTCATAAACAAACACCATACACATTGACCTAACAGTCATCTAGCCAAGACTAAGAAGCAATAAACACTACAAAGATTCGTTAATACTTTAAACTTTGTGTAAAAGAACTAATAAATCGTATCATTGTCGTTTAAGGTTCAACTAATACCATAAAAACCTAATATTCAATCGCAAATCAACTTACACACTTGTATGATAGTTTATAAACGTAAGCAGTGTATCATTGTGGACATATTTAGCAGTATAGATCAAATAGGATGTTATTGTGATGTAATTGTTGGTAACTGTTACTGAAACAACCTATACCTATAAATAACATAGGTTTATGTCATCAGTGACAAGAAATTTGTGCTTTACAAGAAATGTTTAAAGCCGGCTTTAATAAAATACTGGGCTCAACTTATCAGGTTATTGACACAACCAAAGCGGAAATCTCACTTCTAATTCATCAAAAGAAATTGTCGGAAGAAAGCCTTTTCACATTGTGAGCTTAAATATTATTTCGTTTACTCCTATACCTCTATCTAAAGAGGGCAAATAATGCAAGTTTTTTGTATTGAAGCCCTTTTCCATATACATGAATGAAAAGAAAGATTAGGTAAGTAATTATTTTAAGTTCGAAAAGCATAGTTTCCTGTACGTGATAATGAAGGCATCGTATTGTGATGTTTTACTATAAAAGTGAGTATTGTTGTGTTTAAAAACGCTATATAATGCATACCATAGCTATCTTCTCTTAGTATATTTGATGATTTATTAATGCAATATATTATTCATTTTATTTCTGTGATTTTTTACTTATTTACTTAAATCTTTTAAAACTTGATCAAAACTATCAATGATCTAGTCAATTTGTAAATCCAAAAATCAGTAAATATGATCTACATATTCTACATAATGTTAGTACAAAATTTTAAGAAAATGTCTGCAGAACAGTAAAATTTTATATAGTTGTGAACTGCCCAGCAGATATAAAGAGCAACAATGAAAGTAATGTCCAGAAGAGAGTAGCGGCGCGGCGCCGGGCTGACCTGCACGCGGCGGATCACATTGTAGAGGTAACGAGTTTTTGATGAAGGGCTGCTGGTCATTAAGGGTGGTAATAATTCTCTTTGTTAAATTATTTCCACTATTATAAGCAATAAAGGTTCATTTAACGTGTAGGATACTATATCAAGTTTTTGTTCCTGTTTTTTGTTGCAGTGGTTTAAAATGTGCTTTACTTTACTCATTAGTCTCATGAATAATTATAAATTCCATTACCAAGTTTCATACTAAAAACTGTTGTTGGAATTTGCCTCAAGTATTACTTATTATCAAAAGATTAAACATAACTGCAATTGAAATGCATATAGTTAGTTATACAGTAAATTAAGTTACATTTTAGTTTAGCTACATTTTTTTAAATCGCTAACTTTCATCCAAAGTAAAGTTTATGTGAATATGCTTCTTATACGCAATGAGAGACATAGTCACAGATTTAAAAGGCAGTTACTAATTTCATTTTTGAAGAAACGTTTAACCATTTTCTCACTCTTCAACTTTGAATCCCAAAAAATGCGTCTAATGAATAGTTTCATTTTTATGGTAAACTTCTTGATTTTAAGAAAAACCAGCTTGTGTGTTTTTAAAGTGCAAATTGGTTCTTGTGTCCTTCAAAATGCCTTAAGAATCAAACGAGATAAATATTTTTCACGGCATATAGCACAACAATTTAAATAATAAAAGGATGATGTTCTGTTCATCCACCAGAACATCCTTAGGATGTTCTGTTCATCCTTGGTTGTATATTTATTTATAAATACGAACCATCGTATGACTGGCTATTCCACAATTGCATGATTGTCATCGCAGTTTGTCTAGTCGTTTTAACTCCAGTAAAGAAGCAGGTAATAAACTATTATTACCTCTGAGAGAATTTCATTAGTGTATCGTTAGTTTTTATCTTTAGCTATCTAAATATTGTTTCTCAAGTCGAGGATTTATAGTGTCTCAGATTGACTTTTTTGAGTTTGAACAAGGCCTACGTTGTGAGTGCGTAAAAAGGTTAAGAACCTTTCTTATACCCAGTAGAAATAAGAGTCATCCATCTCAGGATAAAAATCAAATATAAATTGAAAACATAAAATGTCGTAGAGTCAGGAATAACATACCTTTTGCGATGAACGTAGCCTTACATACCTCCTCCACCAAACGACAAACATGCAAACGAAAATCCGCTGTACTTTCTTTCTTATTAGAGTAAGTGAGTGAAACCGGTTTTTTGTTGCAACCTCAAATAGGTTTGACTCTGAGATCATATTGACTACAACAATTGAGGGTAAGTGGACGGTCATTTCCAGTTGTATGTCTGTAACGGGTGCGGAGGTAGGTGAAAAGTGTGCGACACAGAGGAATTTGAGTAAGAAGCGAATGAGGAACACAAATCACGAACGTAAAATAAACAAAGTTGTCTCTGCCTTCGAAGTTTGTTTGTAATTATTCGCAGTGCGTTTGCAATTACCGCATCCTTTGTTGTCTTTAACTAGCACCAAACTTGCTTATAATTCAATTAAACTAAAATTTTCATTAGACAGTATGAGTGCAATCCTAGATATTACACATCCCCATATTAAAGGTATTTAAATACATTAAAATTAAACTATTTATAGGTTGTATACATGAAATTGGACATTTAAATTTAAGAATTATCTTTAAATATAATTAATATGAAAAAAGCGTAAGTAGAAAAAATTGTTTTCCGAAATTTTAGAGAGTTTATTTTAGAAAAAAAATTAATAGTGTAGTTGCTTTGACAATCTGTACTGATTGATAGGTTTAATTGTTACATAAATATGAAATAAACCAAACATTTTAAAATGATACATTAGTTAATCCTCATAGCTCCTTCCTAATTCTACGTAACTGAAGTCTAAATCTTAAGTATTTCAGAAGCGTTACTAATAACAGTTGCCAAGTGGTAATAAGATATGTGAGAGTTGTTCAGCATGAGAATAAGTAAATGTGGATTGATATCTTTACAGATGAGCTGGAGTTCATTCATTCTGTTTGGAGTGAAGTAAGCATTTGGTTGCGTAGTTTTGGTCAATTTTTGATTAAGGAATTGTTTTTTTAAATTTTTCTTCAGTCTGTTGGTATTCTGCGAAAAATGACGAACCCTTAATAGTAAGTAAAATCCACAAGAAACTTTTTTCATTTTCCACTTGAGGAGGATACTTCAGTAATTAAAATTTTTGATGACAACAGTAAAGGTACACTAAGTCAGACAACGATTAGTGAATAGGGCGCTTGGTAAAGTGTAACGATCGATTTGAAAGCAGTGGATGGTGAAACAACACCAACGAACTCTTTACATCTATCACTCAGTTAAGTTGTCTCATTTCCTTAGTGATAAAGATTCGTCATCATCAACTGTTCTCAATGCTCAGATGTTGTAATAATACGCGGGGGGAGGGGTGGTTCTAAAATAAATTACGTACAAAAAAATCACCCATTCCAGCAGGAAGTCCGTCATCACCGGCTTCCCACAAAACCTAAGATTTCCATGTGAACCGTGACACTAAGATTGGGAGCAGCAGGATGCAAACATTTTGTATTGGATGATATACATGATAACCCTTAAGAATCCAAATCAAACGCCAATCGCTACTTGACACGGAGGAACATGCATAAATTATCTGGATTATTGCATGCAAACGTAAACTTATTCTTTCCATTTTGTGATATTACGGTGAAAATTCCGAGAATTCTGCCAAAAATTGCAACATTGCAGATGAATTAAAAAGAAAATAATTAAAGAAGACAACTTTGATACAAGTTAGTACCTAGCGCACGTAATAAGTTTACATAAGCTGGTGACAAAATAAAGAATATTATCCTGATTTGATCTTATTAATAAAAACAATATAGCAAAAGTTTAAATCATGGATCATCATTTAAATATTTAGTGGTAAATAATTAATTGAAATTTTACAAAAATGGTTTAAGAAAAACCATACGCACAAGAATAACCACTATTAACACAACATGCAGTAATTAGTAAACATCTTAACCATATATTTTAATAGAAACACGTTTATTTCTAAATTCCTACATGAAAATGATCTTCTGTAAGAAAAATAGAAATTTTAGTAGGGTCCTGTTGTCTAAACGTACATTTTGAAAAAATATACATTTAGGTTAGAAAGAGAAAATTTAGTTTCTATTGAAATTAAATAAATACAACAGAGTTGTCACAACGCAGTAATATTGTCTACAATACAGTAAATCACCGAAGTAGTTAATATATCTTGCCAAAGGCAACTATAAATCTTTTAGAAATAAAATGATGGATCTCCGTTAATATCAACCGTCAACGTATTCTAAGCGATTAACATATTTTCATCAAGAGACACCTAATTATGGTATGCAAATGTTGTCAATATAAATGAGAATCATTCTCGTCATCTCAGCCCAATTATCTATAACATATTTCATAGTTATTCTATAATTTCCTAAATTCGTTTAGATACATCATCATATCTCTTTGGTTTAGTCTAGGAATCATAAAAATAATTTTATACCTAAGCAGTATGATATGCTTATATCAGTGAAAAACTTCGCAGTATTCCGTCATATTCTGCAACGAAAATTGCAAAAATATTTGGTGGATTGCTTAGTGATTCTGTTTGTTTATGGTCACGAGTTCACTGTGCTCGCTTGTTTCCTAAGGTTTTCGTCAAGGAGGGATTGGTCCGTTAAGACGATTTTGTTCTTCAGCTGCTTTAAAATGTCTTATAATGTTTAAGGAGACCAATCTCGAGTACAATACGTGAACACAATCATAACTTTGTTCTTTAAGTAACTATGTCTAATGGTCCATAATAAACTGATAGGTCCGAATTCGTCATGGCTGCCATCTATATTAACACACACACACACACACACACACACACACACACACACACACACACACACACACACACACACACACACACACACACACACACACACACACAACTTATCATTAATATTTTTACTGTGACACTGCCTACCAGGCTGAGTTCTGTGACTCGAGTAGCTGACAAAAATTGTTTATCTTTACAATAAATATAATTTCTTTGAAATTTATTTTAAAAATATTTGTGGATGGTGTTTTGGATTAAATCAACGCTTCGTTTGATTGCAAGATCAATGTAAAGTAGATTGAAAACAAGATTCAAAAATCCAAACAGCTTAACGAAATTTGATATTTAGTATGCATTAACAATAATACATTAATTATTAACCTGCGCTTTGAAAGTAATTTCATTTTTAACGGGGAAATTATGAGCATATCCTTTTTCAATAGCATTTTAAACCATCCTGAGATAAGTGATGGTCACTGAAAGATATTCCAATAAGTATATATGATTTATATTTAAGAATAAATATTGGGCCTTGAAATTTAAAAGTGAAACAGATTTGTATAAGGACTTTTGAAATTTATTGAATTTCTCTCTAACAATTCTTAACATTTTATTGAATAGGTCCTACGATTTCAGTAACATTTGAACTATTGCAGAGCATAAATTCTAAGTCTAAAGGCAGACAAAAGTCGACAGTCTAAGGCTTTCAGGTAACACATTTATGATGTAATAAGTAATGGCATCTTACTCAAGTTGATTAAAATCTCAATAGAAAACCTTGTATAAAGAAAAAGTGTAAACTACCTGAGACATATATAGAGCAAAAGATATCAATATCAGCTGGTTAAATGTGGAAAAAGTACTATCAATGTTATTATAATATGTAAATGAAATGGTGCCCTCACTCAATCACTCTTTCTCTCTGAGTGTAGTATGGCTTTTTAATTAATCACGTGCAAAATACTGGAGCGATAGTGCTTACATTTTACATAGATAGTCTTAGTCCCCCGGGTTATATTACATTACCAAATCTGTAGGTGCTACACGACCCTATTAATTATCTCGAATGGGTTTAATTCGAATGGGTTTAAATGTACTAGAACTCTTCCCGTTTCACAATATCGTAGCCAATGAACTCCTAATCTATTTATTTTTAATTTCTTAAAAGTACAAAAATGTATTATTTTTATACAGCATTATCATAGATTTAATATTGAAAAATATTAAAATGATTTCATTTTTAATGCATTGCCTACATGAAAATTGAAAATGTATGTTTCTTTACTTTTAGAAATACTAGCGATAAAGAAAATATAGTAACTCAGAAAATCCATATCAACATAATTACGTACTAATGTAAAATATATAAGTACCTGGTACGCACAGGTTAAGGTAGGTGACTAATATAAAATTTTAGGAACCATTCTGAATACTATTAGCATATTCAAGTTACTCACCACTAAAAGCTATTGACTCAGAAGAGCCATTCAATGAGCACTTATGGTGGAGCGCTGCCACTCATTTATAAAGTTTTCCACACTCATTAGTTTTAAAGTTACTTTACAATAGTCCTGTTTCTGATAAAATGGTATCACTGTGTTGCGTTACAGCCCAAATAATTGTAATAATATTATAAATGCAAAAGTGCCTTTGTTTGTTTGTTTTGTTTTTGTTTTCACGCGTAAGCTAATCAACCGATTGCACCGTAATGTTATATGGGCATTCTTATGATTCATTTGAATAGGTCTTTTATTAATTCTAAAATCCCTATGGTTTAGTCATTAAAGTAGTGAACAAAACCCACCTTGGTCTCTAAAGTTTTGTAATATTATTTGAATGAGCCTGTAAATTTATAATCAAATGTTCTGTGTAAACATTGTTTATTATTTTCGGTTTGTTTACATTTATGGTGAATAAATTTTCTTAAGAATAGCCATACATTTTCATACTGTTTTATGTGTAAGCGATTATGTAATTACTAATCTAACATAGAAAATGTCCTAAAGCATAAGATGGTCGGAATTTCACTCCGAGGACTGCCTTTTCCCCCCCCTTTTTTTTTTTTTGGAAAAAGAACTGTTTTTTTGGGGGGGGGGGGGGGGGGCCCCTTTGGGGGTTGGGTTTTTTTTTGGGGTGTTTTTTTGTTTGTTTTTGGGGGGTGGGTTTTTTGGGGGGGGGAAAAAATTTTGAAAAGGGGGGGGGGGGGGGGCCCCGGTTTGGGGGGGCGGTTTTGGGGGGGGGGGGGGTTTTTTTTGGGGGGGGTTGGTTCCTGTGGGTTTGTTTTGAAAAATTTTGGTTTTGGGGTTTGGTTTTTTTTTGGGAAAAGGCCCCTTTGGGGGTTTTTGGGGGGGGGGTTTTTTTTTTTTGGGGGGGGGGGGGGGGCCCCCGGGTTTTTTTTTGTTTTTTGGGGAAAAAAAAAAAATTTTTTGTTTGGTTTTTTTTTTGGGTTTTTTGGGTTTTTTTTGGAAAAAAAGGGGGGGGGATGGGGGCAAAAAAAATTTTTTTGGGGGGGGGGGGGTGGGGGGGGGGGGGGGGTTTGGGCGCGTAGGGGGAAAGGGGGGAGGTTTTTTTGAAAGGTTTTTTTTTTTTTTAAAAAAAAGTTTTTGGGGGTTTTGGGGTTTTTGGGGGGGGGGGGGGGGGGGGGGGGGGGGTGTGGGGGGGGGGGGGGGGGGGGGGGGTGCCGGTTTTGGGGGGGGGGGGGGGGGGGGGGGGTTTTGGGGGGGGGGGGGGGGGAAAAAAGGGGGGGGGGGGTTTTTTTTTTTTGTTTTTTGTTTTGTTTTTTTGGGGGGGGTTTTGGGTTTTTTTTTTGTGGTTTTTTTTTGGGTTTGGAAATTTTGTGGTTTTTTTTTTTTGGGGGGGGGGGGGGGGGGGGTTTTTTGTGTTTGTTTTGGTTTCTGGGGGGGGGCCTTTTGGGGTTTTTTTAAAAGGGGGGGTTTTTTTTTTTTTTGAAGGGGGGGGGGGAAAAAAGGGTGTTTTTGGGGGGGGGGGGATTTTTTTGTTTTTTTTTCCCCCCCGGAAAAAAATTGTTTTTTGGGGGGGGGGGGGGCCTTTTGGGGGGGGGGGGGTTTTTTTTAAAAGGGGGGGGGGGGTTTTTTTGGGTTTTGTTTTTTTTTTGGGGGGGGGGGGGGGGGGGGGGGGGGGGGGTTTTTGCGTTTTTTGGTTTCCCCCGGGGGTTTGGTTTGGGGGTTTTTTTTTTTAAAAAGGTTTTTTTTTTTTTTGGAAAAAAAAAAATTGGGGGGGGGGTGGGGGGGGGAAACTTTTTGGGGGGGTTTTTTTTGTTTCTTTTTTTGTTTTGGGTTTTTCCGCCTTTTTTGGGGGGGTTTGTTTTGGGGGGGAAACCCCCGTAGGGGGGGGGGAAAAAAAAGGTTTTTTTTGGGGGGGGGGGGGGGGGGGAAAAAAAAAAGGGGGGGGGGTTTGGGGGGGGGGGGATTTTTGTTGTTTTGGGGGGTTTGGGGGGGGGGTTTTTTTGGTTTTCGTTAAAAAAATTTTTTTGTTTTTTTGGGGGGGGGGGGTTTTTGGGGGTTTTTGGGGGGGGGGGGGGGGGTGGGTTTTTTTGGGGGGGTTTTTTTGGGGGGGTTTTTTTTTGGGGGGAAAAAGGGGGGGGGGGGGGGGGTTTTTTTTTTGGGGTGTTTTCCGGGGTGGGGGGGGGGGGGGCCCGGGGGGGTGGGGGGGCCCCTTTGGGGGGCTTTTTTTTTTGGGGGGGTGGGGTTTTTTTTTGGGGGGGGGAAAAAATTTTTTTTTTTCCCCTTTTTTTTTTTTTTTGGTTTGGTGGGGGGGTTTTTGGTTTTTTTTTTTTTAAAAAAAAAAAAAGGGTTTTTTGGGGGGGGGGGTTTTGGGGGGGGTTTTTTGGGGGGGGGGGTTTTTTTTTTTGGGGGGTTGGGGGGGGGGGGGGGGGGGGGGAAAAAAAAAAAAAATTTTTTGTCGCTGGGGGGGGGGTTTTTTTGGTTTTTTTTCCTTGGGGGGGGGGGGGGGGTTTTGGGGGGTTTTTAAAGGGGGTTTTGTTTTTTTTGGTTTTGGTTTTTGCTGTGCGCTTGGTTTTGGGGTTTTGTTTTTCGGGGGGGGGGGGGTTTTAAAAAAAAGGGTTTTGGGGTTTGGGGGGGGGGGGGGGTTGGGAGGGGGGGGGGGGGGTTTTTGGGTTGGTTTTTTTGGGGGTTTTTGGGGGGGGGGGGCCCCCCCGCTTTTTTTGGGGGGGGGGCCCTTTTTTCCCCTTTCCCCATTATTTTTTGGGGGGAAAATTTTTAAATTTTTTAAAATATTAAATCCAATTTTTAAACCCAAATTCCCCCATTTTAGTTTTGTATGGTTAAAAATTTTTTTTTATAAAAAGAAAATAATTTTTTAAACTATAGGGAAAGCCTAAAATGAAAAAAATTTTATTAATTTTAAAAAGTAAAAAAAAAGAAATTTTTTTAAATTTTTTTTAAAGGGAAGGTAAATTTTTTGGAATTTTGGAAAAGGAATTTTTCACAAAAAAGAACAAAATTGTTAACCAGAACAACGTATTATTAATTAACAAAAAAAAGAGGGATTAAAAAGCGATAAGGGGGTGTTAACGATTTTTTTTAAATGCTTATTTTGGGTTCCTTTTCCCAACCCTTTTAAACCCTTTCCCAACAAATTTTTTTACCTTTCGTATCAATTTGGGGAACCAAATAACGTCTTATTTCTAAACAACTATACCAACATGATATGAATAAAGCCACTACTGAATCTTAGTAATGTTCAATGTGATTACCATAAGTCTATCTCATGCGGTCCAGTCAGTATTTAATATCCTGGGAGCATATTTCTCAGTATCCTCTCAACTGCAGCCACAATCCTGCAGCCTTAGTTCCTTTAGACTTTATAACTTTACATGGTATACGAAATCTTTCATGAATCCCCATATAAATAAATCTTGCAGGGAAGGATTTTGCGATCTTACTGGCCACGCAATAGTCCCTCCAACCGATCCAATGCCATCATTGTCGTAATGTGCTGAGCACAGTTCTCAAAGAAATTTCTAATTTTTGGAATTAAATTTCAAATAACGTAAAATGTTGTATCCCACAGTAGTATTAACTTTAGAATCAATGGATAATTGTTAAAATTACGACAAGTCTAAATTGAACAAACACACCAAATTGAAGAACACACTATACCTCATGTCGTGGCGTTTTAAACATAATACTCTTACAGCAGGATGTCTGCAGTCCATGTAGATGTTAAGTCAACAGTTGTGCTGAAATCAGCTGATCTTTCAATAAACTTTATTATTAGGCTGAATTCACGTTCGAGGCTACATATTTTCTATGATCATCCATTTAGGGATAATTAACGATAAGTACGCTAAAAGCGCACTCACTGGAACATACTTAACCTACCTAGACACACTGTGAATCTCAATTTAGTGCACTAAATACGTTCATTTGTTATGTAGAAAGGTTGTTTTTTTTAATTTGTGGTTTTTTAGGCATTGTGTAGTAATATGAACTGCACCTTGAAACTGTAACAAACAATCTTTATTCTATTACTTTCGGATCGCAATTTAAATCAGAAAAGAATAACACTGATGGAGTTATTTATTTCGTGTAACTACTAGCCGGACACACGGAATAATGTATAAAATGTTAGTTATGCATGAATAAAACACAACTAATAAAAATAATACAACAATTTGCTAACTGAACTAATTATTGTTTTGTGAATAATAGCTATCAAAAGTAAAACAATCAAGTGGAGGAGGAATAAGAAGGTAAAATACAGATATAAAAGACTTAATGCTGTAAAATTGTAGCATTGTTAGAGCACAGTAAACTAATTAAGGCAGTAATACCAGTTAATGGAGAAAATTAGTTGTCTCTTCAAATCAATAGTAGAAAATAGAGAAGCTCCCACCCGTTCTGTGGAAGACGGTGTAAAATCACGAATTAAAAACATTTTACAGCAATGCAGTGTAATTTTAGGAACGAAATAAAATAATCAAAATGATAAACAGCTATCAGGACTGTAATATTTTTAGAGTCTGGAAACTTCTAGATTCTGGAACTTTATTAATTACAGACATTCTATACGCCAGAATATCCCTGCGTTTAGAAGCTATTTAGGTATAAATACTTGCGTATATGAGAAGTAGCCTAGTAAAGGCTAGAAACATCTTAATAAATACATAAACATATGGTGCGATACCTTAAGGCCGAAGGTTGGAATATCCTCGGAGTTAAAAATATTCTAAAAGTAGAAGTCTTCCAGACGTCAGGAGTTCCTAGTGGTCGTGTACTTTGCTGAGAAACATACTACCCATTAATTTAATAATTATCCTAGCTTATAAAAGGTTAATAGTTTTTTAGAGTTTAGATGGGGAAATGATTTGATCATGTTAATTACTAGCATATGATGTCGATATTGAAGCTTAGGTAGGTGTCGAATGTTATCAATGGCAAGAAGGTTCCTAAAATAAACGGGGCTATATCAACACATTGAATATTTAGTACCTAGGTTTAGAGTGGTAAATGATTTGGACTGGCACATCTCTTGAATTCCAAATGTAACACAACGTTTGAGAACAACTTATTTAATTGAAAAGAAATGAAACTAGCATTTTCTTAGTAAATCACAAATTGCGGTAATTATTTACATTATTAAAAATACCAAGATAAGTCGAATTAAGTACATAGTACGTAATAATAAGTAATAATAATAATATAAGTAATAATCGTATGCTGGAAAGTTATTGTAATATATTTGATAAACGGTTGCACGTATTAAAGTCTTAAAAGGTCGAATTATAAAATTTTATAAATAACCTGATTTAGTATTAAGCGTATTCCCGAGGTACCGTAGCGGTACTCTTTTGTTTTTTCTCTCAGCAATTTCAAACGTGTGTTCAATATTATGTATGGTAATATTGTTTTCAGTACTCTTTGAAATCTACGTTTCATAATTTAGTTTGAATTTATTTTAAGACTACTATACATTGCAATATAGTAATTGCTTTTTTATGAACTAGGCTATATTATGTGCAAAATATTTATACAACATTTATTTACTTTAAAGTAAACTGAGGTATCCTTATTTAACCAACATTATAACATTTTTTCTTCTCTCACGTTTGCTTTTAGGTTTCATCCATGTAAGAGCACCGTGTTATATAGGATTTTACTACTATTATAAAATAAACTATCAGATTGATAAGGTGCCACTTATAAAAACAAATGTTTTACTTATAAAAAATATTTTTATTTCAATCCCAGCTCTTGTTCACTCGATGTTTTTTCGGAAGTTACCAGGTTAATAATACATTTACATTATGGAGATTTAATGATATACTTTACAGTTATAATCCAATGTTTTAACAATCATTAAAGGAAGAAATAGTCTCAATTCGTATCAAAAGACTACCTAAAATACAGCTAGACATTGGGAGTAACCATTCTCTATTACAAAGATATACTCGTACTTAAAAGGAACTCGTATAGCCATGTAGAACACAATAGATCAAAGCAAATTTATCTTGTGAAAAACTGGTGATAAAATGATAGTGAAAACTTTTTTAGCTATAGTTACAAAACTAGAAACTAAGTAACTAAGCTTGTACTTTTGATAAATTTGACCATGGCACACCATATTTATTTTATGAATATTTAATACTTCGTAAAACATTGATAGAAATTCATTTCGTTAAATACTTTAGTGTAAATCCCAATAAAGCAATCAAAAATAAAAAGAACCGGTTTCTTGAAAATGTATATATCACAGGAAAAATAAGTTAAATAAGTAGTTAAAAGTCAGTCCGCATAGTAAATTCGAAGTTTGGAATAATGTATGATTGAATGTCGAATATTTTTCACAGATGTCGACCCAATTATATTGCTGGATTAACTATTCACGACACGACTCAGGCATCAATAACGCTGTTGGCTGTGGCCTCAGAACAATTAGGAAAAAACTCACGAAATGCGGAACAACGTTCTTACCGCGGAACATAATTGCGGAACGGAACGTGACGACATTCTTGCTCATCTGCCGCGTTTCAACTGCATCATTTCATTATGCCTCTCACTAACTTTAATAACTGACTGCTTTTCACACAATAAAAAATTCTCATTCCTTGTTATGTTGTTGATTATTGTTTCTTTATTATTCCTAAATATTTGTGAATCGCTATAAATATATTTTAATAATTAGAAAAAATTCTATTGATTAATACATTATTTGAGTACTAACCCCCATATTTAATTAGGAAGGGTTACGTTGACGAATGATATACTGAGTGAGGCCAAACTTAAAATCAGTATATTGATAGGGTATATGATATGTAACAATTTATAGAGCTTAATTCTCCGTTTATAAATGAAATCTTAAAAAATGATATGTTCTCTAGTACAGAGATATTGCAGATGTTATATAAAAAATAATGAACTATTGTAAACTGAAACATGAAGTACTACATGTAACATAAATTTTTACGTCCCTAAGGCTGCCAGTGAGAACATGTACCAGGTTATTGAATAATAGGCCTTAAATACGTACAGTGAAATCCTACATAAGTTACATAATCAAACTCATTCTTTTCTATTTATAAATGAAGCTTCAAGCAAAATTAAAAGTTTATAGATGAATTTTTGAGATATCTTAAATTAAGTTAAAGCTTCCTACGTGTTCCTACCTTACGTATTAAACTTTCATATTATTTACTCCGTTTTTTACTATATCTTGTGAAAAAACAGGTCTGTAGGCTTGAAATTTTGAATGAAATTTAACTATATACCGGTAACAGAGAAATCTACTTTCATGACGGTGTATATCATTCAAGGGGATTTGCTTTAGCGTTATAGAATATTTTTATATTTTCTATATGATGAAACCCTGAAAGAATCGACGGTATAACTAATCCAAGAACTTCCTGCTTCAGTTTATCCTGCTTGGTCTGTCTTGCCTTAATATACTCGTGTCTCTTCTACATGAACCGCTGTCTCTTCTCTACTTTGTAGATTATATCACCTTACCCATTTATTTTTATTTGGTACACATTGCTTTAAGAATGGTATGAAACATTGAGAAAATAATTACTTAGGCTATATTACTTAAGTCAAAACTATCGAATAACTTGATTTGATGATTTACTGTTATAAATAATTATTATACGAACGTTTGTTTATAAAAGGATAACACCTTGATATAATCTCCTTTAATGAATTTCTAACCTAAACCTGGTCTGAGAAAGCTCTGTTGGGAGATAAGTAAAGTTTCAAGTTCTCTAAGAAAGTGTTAAATGATGTCATTTATTTAGTGAATGATAACACTTACTTTTACGGCCCTTCCTTTATACTGGAACTACTTGAGTTTCAAACCTTCGTTATCCTTTAAAGTAAAGATTTTTAATATTTTATCAACTCTGTTTCGTGATACAATAACTTGTATAACGTTTACAGCTATTGGCAGTAAATGAATGTCAGTTTGTTTGTAAACCTGGAAGTTTGAATAGGGAAATTTAAATAGTACAAAATAAGTTTTACTTGGGTTTTACCTATTAATATTTTTTGTTTATATTTACATGTCAATGTATATTACGCTATTTATAGTAAATACATATTTATTGACTATACATATCATGAACAAATAGTGAATATTTAAAGACGTAATGAATGGAAAAATATGAGATTTTTATTCTACAATCTGGTACCATATAATTCTAATAAATAGATCTCAATATCCTGCTGAATAATATTTTATGTACCTTTAGATTAATGAGTTTCAATCTCAGAAATAAGTTTGACCGTTTGACCTCAGGAACGTTCGTATTTTTTGAAATAGTAAAGCAGACATGTTTTAAAATTCCAATTCATTATTGGACATTACTTTAATAATAGGAGTAATAGAAAAATTTGAAAATAAACAAATTGGTTTATGATATTCCAAAAAGATGCTTTGATATCTCTGAAATATACTGATCAAGCACTGAATACTTAATATTTCCTGAAACTTGAAGTTGAAAGTACATTTTCACTAAAAATTATCATTTTTCTTATGTGAATAAACTCTGTAGTCGAAGAAAAATTTAAACAAGTTTTTTACTCCCAAGCCATTTTTTGTTTTCAAGTCTATAAATTAAACAAACCATTTGGTTGTGATGTCATAAATAATATTCATACAGAGTAAGTTGATTACACCTAACACGCCCTTTCAATTGATAAAAAAAATAACATGATTTTTGCAAACTTTAGAGAGCAATGGGGCGTAGTTCGGAGGTGTTTTAGTAATATTTATAGCCCCATATTAGAACCTAAAATTGTTTATATAAAATTTCAGTACATTAGGTCCAGTGGTTTTTATGTAATAAAAATAACAAACACATGAACATTGTACACACACACACACACACACACACACACACACACACACACACACACACACACACACACAAATACACAGACAGACTATTAGTATATTTGTATATACTAGTATTGACATTTCTTATAGAATGAATATGTAAGTTAGTATTCATTTTTCTTTTAAATTGTTTTAACCATTCAAAGTCTAACACTATGTAGTTATATCGCACTGAATATGATAGGAGATAAATTTACATTTACCCTCAAGTTCTCTTTACCGTAGGTTTTAAAGCAAATCAGTTTCCAAAGTTTCTTTTCTAGAATCCAAGATGTTACCAATGTTCTTCAATCAAAGTACTCCATAAAATTAAGATTTTTGTTTAATTTTTATCTGTTTTAAAATTACTATATTTTTATGAGCTATGTAAAATAGGTTTTACAAATTTATATTACTGTCGTTCCAAATATGTTACGATATCTTTGCTAAAGTTTTTCCAGAACAATTGAAATAAATTGGGGAGATGATAAATGTGCTCTTAGTATCCTCTCATACCGTGCAAAGGTTAACTAACAGTACTTTACTTGCTTAGTATGCGATTATACCCCTTAGTGTGCTATATAACTAAAATAGCGTGCTGAGATTATCAATGTGTTTCTGGTATTCCGCTTATACAGTAGAAGGGTAACTAAGAGTACCTTACTAACTTAGTAAGGTAACCAATTTCTGAGGCTTGATTGTATATAGAATTTTTTAATTGTGCAAATTCATGTAAAAACACTGTCATGAAAAGTTTTATTAGATAGTTTAAGGTTAATAAGAGCCAATTTGATTGCAATATATTTCTCATAACATTTGCGTCTTACTCTCTCTTATTGCAATAAAATAAATTAATAAAGTGGCCTAATCAAGGAGTTTAGAGGAAAATTATGAGGCGATAATACTAAAATGTCATTGTGAAAAGTCTATTGTAACTTTTTAACAATGTATGCTTGAATCAAAGGATCAAAGGAAATGAAACACGACTCTTTGCTTCAAAGGAAAAACTACACAAGATTTGGAAATCACATCATTTGTGGAACTGACTTCATGCATTCAGTATTTTACTGACCAGGAATTTGAAAACAAACCAATCAAAATCAAATGTCATCAATTTCTGCCTAAGACCAAGGGAATTTGCAAGGGCAAACCTGCTGTATTTGTGGACGATGTCCTTTTAGAGGAAACTGGATCCACGAAATTCCTGGGGATGTACATTGATCAAGGTCTGACCTGGGACGACCACGTTAACAATATATGTGCTAGAATTACTTCTGGCATATTTGCCTTGCGAAGCCTAGCGAAATACTGTTCCCCTGAAGTCTTAATGACGGCATATTTTGGTCTCATATATCCGCACTTTGCGTATGGCTTAAGACTGTGGGGGGGGGCTGTGCCAAACACAAGATGGAAACGCGTTTTCAGGCTTCAAAAAAAGGCAATTAGAATTATTGCAAAGTTGAATTACAGAGAGTCGTGTAGGGACTCTTTTAGGGAGCTAGGTTTGCTGACATTGCCCTGTCTCTATATGTTTGATGTGATCCTGTACTGTCAATCGAAGTGCACTTTAGTCCGGGGCAGGGACTTTCATCAGTATGAAACTAGAGCCAGGGACAACTTTAGAGTCCATAGTCATAGACTGGTGGTATCTCAGCATTTACCGCATCAGGTTGGCGTTGGCTTAATCAACAAGCTCCCTGAAAGTGTAAAAAATGCAACTAATCAAATCCAATTCAAAACTCGTCTCAAATGCCTGTTGGTGTCAAAAGCATTTTATTCGCTAGAGGAGTTTATGATGAGTCGCTGGGATATCTAAAAATATCTTAAATTACCAAAATTTAAAATCTGGATCCAAAGATAGTGTGAATTAGTGTGAATGAGTGAAATGTAAGTCTGACTGTGTGTGAGTGTGTAGAGTATGTGCTGTTTTGAATATATGACGACTGCTATACAATGTTATATATTGTCTAAAAGCAATAAATAAATTATTTGATTTGATTTGATTTGAATGTAGGATATATTAAATAGGCAATTTAATATATCCTTTAAGACGTCGACCCAATTAAATAGGCAAACAATTCAAGACACGTTACAGGCATCAATAACGTTGTTGAGTGTGACCTCAGAACAATTAGGAAAGAACTCACGAAGAGCGGAACAACGTTTCTTACCGCGGAACATACGTAATTACTGTACGGAACGTGACGATATTTCCGCACATCTTGCACATTTGCAGCAAAAATCTATTCTCACTCCAATCACTGCCACTGCCAAGCGATTGACTGCCACTGCCACGCAGATTACGTTGGGGGAGGTGTTTGGAATTAGTTTTAGATTTTATTTATTTAGGAGAACAGTTCAACTTACTTGCACTTTACAGAACTTTTGATAGCAATTTACACTTATTTATAGATGAGTTAGAAAATTATTATTCGAGAACGTTTTAGAAACAAAATGTGTGTATTGATAGGAGACATAAACATAGACTTGCTTAAGAACGAAGTGCTGACGGATAAAATACATGAATTGTTTACTTGGAACGGGACTTGTGAAATGTGTAGACAAACCTACTAGAGTAACTGAAAACACTCAGTCTTGTCTCGATCACATTTTTGTACGATATAGAGATATGAGTAGAGTTAGAGCAGCTGTGGTCGAGACAAGCCTCACAGATCATTACAGCACTGTTTTGACAATAACCGGACCTACGGCCACTAACAAGACACAGACTGATATACAGCTTACGTACGTAGACCGAATGTTACTTGCTGACAACCTGACACGCGCCCACTGGGAACCCGTACTTGAGGTCCTTGGAGGCCAATACTTGTTCCACACTATTTAACGATATAGTACAGAAATCAATTGAGAATGCCACAAAGTTAAGTAATAAAATATCTACTAGATCTAAGAAACTTAAGCCTTGGATATCTGCGGGATTGATTTTGTTCAATAAGAGCAAGGGATAAGTTAAGTAAAATAATTAAAAAAACAACCTTTTAATGTGTCATTAAAACATTATTACCACAACTATAGACAAACTCTAAGCACATCATTAAAACACGCTAAGAGAGAATATTATCGTTCTAAAATTACTGAAAACAGAAAAGACCCTAAAATGTTTTGGGGAATAGTAAACGAATTGGCGGGTAGGGTGCAAACCAGGGATACATTTCCAATACAAAGTTTCTGCCGACAAAATTCAAACATTACTAACGATAAAATTACTCAAGTAGCAAATGATTTCAATAATTATTTTGCGTCTGTTGGGAAAACGTTAGCCGATACAAATAACCCGGTAGGGGACCAGTGGTGAGCGATAGCGACTATAGACTGGATGCGACCATTTACGTTACGTACGGTGACAGAACTGGACATAATACGGCACGTGACAAATTTACGTGGAGGCTCTGCCCCGGGTCAATGATGGCGTTTCTGCACGGGTCCTCAAGGACAATTTAAGCACTTTTATGAAACCACTGCTATACTTGATCAATTTAAGTATAACCCAGGGAATATTCCCTGACAATTTTAAGTTGGCTAAAGTGTACCCTTTGCACAAGTCAAACAGCTTTACTGACACAAAAACAACTTCCGTCCGATATCCCTCTTGAGTGTCTTTGCTAAGGTACTGGAGAAGGTAGTTAAGGAACAGCTCGTACATTTTCTCCAGGTAAATAATGTACTTTCTCAGTGTCAGTAATGGGTTTAGGGACGACAGGAGTATTTCGGATGCATTGTTTGATTTAAATAAAGAATTAAATAGTGCAATCTCAGAAAACAAAAAATCAATGCTAATCTTTTTAGACCTCAAAAAAGCCTTTGACTCTGTTGATAGAAAATAAGTTAATGAATAAATTAGAACAATTAGGTGTTAGGGGCAATGCCCCTTACCTGGTTTCAAAGTTATTTTACCAATAGAAAACAATATGTCTCAATTTGTAATGTTAGTAGCGATGCAATTAATGTAGACTACGGTGTAGTTCAAGGGAGTACACTTGGGCCAATTCTGTTCTTATTATATATAAATAATATTGCCAAGCTAAATTTAAACGGAAAAATAACATTATTTGCCCGACGACACACTTATTTTTCTGAAAGGAAATACATGGGCGGATGTGAGACGAGAAAGCATTAAGTGATTTAATGTTATTGAAAAAGTGGTTTGATCAGAATGTCCTTTCCCTAAATATAACTAAAACAAAATTTATGCCAATTTCTTTGAATCCTCAGTCGGATTATGTCTTAGGAAATCTGATCATAACATAATTGTGGAAATCACAGTAACAGTAACCTGTATTTGTGAAGCAATCGAAAAAATAAACTCGTATAAATATCTTGGCGTTATTTTAGATTTCCGTTTGAAATGGTCAGACCATATTGAATATCTCAAACAAAAGACCCGAAAGTATATCTTTGCCTTTAAGAACCTTAGGGATATTCTTGCTGTTCAAGAAATGAAAATGGTATATTATGCATACGTGCAATCTCTTTTTGCATTTGGGATAATTTCTTGGGGGGCAGCTTATAAAATCAAATCTTGATCCTCTTTTTACGGTTCAGAAAACAATTTTGAAAAGTAGCTTTTAAAAAATGTCATAAGTTTTCAACATCCATTTTATTTCAAGAAACTAAAATGTTTACAATAAGACAACTTTTTATAAAATCTCTTTTTAATACACATGTATAAAAATTTAGAATGATTTATTTGTAAGAACTCAACACACCCATAACACACGTTATTCTAGATCAACAGGAATTCTACCACTGCAATTAACTAAATCTTATTCTAACACCAACTCATACTATCTTGCTCACGTGCTTTTTATAAATATGAGTAAACAGTTTCCAAATTTTAGTTTATTCAGTGAAATTTCTACAATTATTTTTAAAAGGAAGGTTAACCAGTGGTTATTATCATTGTCTATTGAGGAGGCCGAGGCAGTGCTGTCTACGAACTACAGACGGACAGTTTGACATGTAAAACAGCCACCACTCCTATCCCATCATCATTCATTATCAATAACCTATTATAATCTGCGGTGACCCTGCTTAATTACCATTGTTGCTAATATGTATATGTTTTAAAAATTAATAATATTTAATGCTTTAAAAACAGGTACAAAGCAAAATTACGCGGTTTTTTCCTTTTAATATATTCATTGCATATTCGCATGTGTATGTGCATGCATATATATATATGTATATATGTATGTGTGTGTGTATGTATGTGTGTGGTGTGTAGTGGTGTATTATTTTGTACTATATTTAATATTCATTTTTTTTTATTAATCCAGTCCGTTATTTCTTCAGGCGTGAACAACTCGAGACTGCGCACAGGCATCATAGCCCATGCAGGCTCATTTCCCGAGGACAATGTTTTTATACATGATGCTATTTTTAATGATGTTTATTGTATGTTGTTTATTCTATGATG
Organism: Homalodisca vitripennis; assembly: GCF_021130785.1. Taxonomy (NCBI): domain Eukaryota; kingdom Metazoa; phylum Arthropoda; class Insecta; order Hemiptera; family Cicadellidae; genus Homalodisca; species Homalodisca vitripennis. The sequence goes on from NW_025779263.1 coordinate 31,529, forward strand.
ATTTATTCTATGATGAACCTATAACCTTGGATATCCAAGAGCGGTACATGACTAACCGCAAATCTCGAGATATTTGTGTGGAATGGTATGTCTGGTCTACTGCAGGGGGGTTCTGTTGTAGCGATTAGAGCTCCCTCAGCGTTTAAGGCTAGTATGGAGGGAATGCTGACTCCTGCTCAACTTTGACCGGAAAGGCTGGAACTGAGCTGGATTTTACTTGCTCTAAAGTAACATGACTATACTTATACTAAACTACTATTATTATGCTATACGAACATTATACTCGTATAATATTTGCTATCCCTCCTTTATAGTTTTCTTGGGAGGACGCTGCCCCTACTCCTGACCTTACCCATCCTGAATATTGTGTCAAACCTGAAACAATCCCAAGGTCCTTTTAGTATTAAGTCCAATGAGAGATTTCTCATCTTATAGGGCTTATTGAACACAAAAAACTAATTTTTTAATAGCATAGAAATATTGTATCTCAAAAATATTCAGCAGTCTTTAATCGTAAGAATCAATCCTATTAGAACCTTTTGTATCAAGAGTTTATATCGTACAAACAGACGGAATCGCCATTAACTTTTTGTCCTCTAAACTCAACGAGATTAAGAACCTATGTAAAAATATTAAAGTCTCAAGGACCTTTAAATCAAGTGTCAGAATCAGAGGCCTTTTCGATTTCTTAATAATGTGACATCCATAAAGAGACTCATTAACATCTTTATTTTAAGTTACCTTTTTTTCTTTCCTTCAAGGGGAGGGGCAAATTTCTACCAGATACCTAGAGAGTACCGCCTATCCTTCACGGTTCCCCCAGGCATATAAGGCTCGCACCCACTAAAACCCTCCCGCCCTATTACCGTCATCCAGCAAGAATCGGGATCACCAGTCGGTCATACTTCAGCTCTTGCAGGGTCTTTTAGCTTTTAGGTAATTCATTACTTCATTGTTGGGTCGGTTTATTTCCATGGTTCGTCTTTGGCTTTACGTGTTATGATTTCCTTAATCATTCGAACTACGACCTCCCACGATCCTTCTATTTACTACATCTTCTCCACAATGTTGTCCACAGTGATTTGCTGCAACCAATTTATTCTCTCTGCCTGCGACCGCCTTTATGTACCGCTGTGTCATCAGACTCATGACAACACCAACTCGCTTCAGTTTGGCTTTTGCTTCTCTTGTGTAGGTAGATGCAGAAGCTCCCATGTCCGCTTAAAAACTGGGTGACATGGTAGTCGGTGTGTCCGTGTCCATGCTCGACCCAAGGCTGCAGTAGTGGGATAATCCTTCTGGTCCAATCTCCTTTCTCTACTGATCCCCCACCTCTCCTGCCATCGTCTCTTGAGTTGTGTTCTGGCCTCCTCTTTTCTCATCCCATCATAAACTTCTGTCCTCCCTCTAGCTAACAGCTCAACTGGAGGTACTCCTGCCACGACGAACGCTGCCTCTGTGGATATCGACCTATATCCACTGCACGCCCTCAGTACAACCCTGCGCTGTAACCTTTAAAGTTAACTGAATGTCAATTACTCAAACTAATCCAATGTGTTGAAAATTTCATATAAATTTTGCAATATTTTTATTTTATATCTAACTAAACTCTCCTCCAAACTATTGACGGTTGGAAATGCAGAGGGTAACGTGGAGGCCGTGCTGCAACCCTAAGAATTATATTACCTGAAAACACTGCAGTACGCTTAGTTCAGTTGAGAAGGGGTATTATCTTATATAGTTATATGATTAATCACTTCAAAAAACGGGCTAAGCCACAATAATTTGTTTCAATAAAGATATAAACTGCTGTTCGCCTCTTCAAGGGTTGTTTTGAGTTTGAGCTCTTACCTAAAATGTATGTAAATTAAGTTCGACAAAAACCTTGTTATTTGGGATTGTTTAAACACAATAAATGTAAGTTTTCATCTAACAAACAAACAGGTTATGAAAAACTGTAAGTTGTAACAACAGTCTGATAACCTCATTATTTTTACAAGACTGTATACACCAACAAGCCCTATTCTTATCCCTATACTCATATTTTACTATGAACAACTTACGTCCACCTTCTGTTAATTATTGTATGTCACAAAAAACAAAATAAGACATATGGGGTGATGATTTAAAATTGTATTATTTAAGATATCATATACTCATTGGACCATAAAGAGTACAACGTCCAAAGTTAATAGCAAAGTTGTATGAGCAGTACCATCCAGACTTGAGCAAGTTGTCCAGTTCAATTTGGCTTTGTCTCGGTACTCGCTAGACTGCAACCAATTAGGTCACTTGTAATGAACTGACATTACTGAGAAACATTTTTACAATGATGACATCATTTTAGTTTTCCTGCTCACACCGCACAACAAAAATTAGCCATACCGGATCATGTATACAAAAAGAAGTATATAATTAATTTCGAGTAGTACTTGCAAAAGTTCTATATTGTTATCCAAGAATAGAAATTACAACCATATAAATCATATTTTTTAATCGTTATTGGTGTTAAAAATCTGTATTGATGACCGATTAGTACAGAGCAGTAGTTAAGTATGTTTCAACTAACCAATAGTGAGCACTAATTTTCAGCTAGCATGTTAAAGAAAACTCAACAAAGCCCTTTACCCCTTTTACATTACCTGTAACGTAAAGTCACTGCTTCTATCAGCTTTGGTTGAATTTTTTTCGCGAAACACATTTCTACAGCAAAGATAAATAGTTATAATAAATAATTGTTATATCCACCCTTTTTTCTGTTACAGTTATGATTCTACTGTCAAGGAATCCAGGCACTAAAATATATTTTCAATAATTCTTATCAATCTCATGTTCTTGTTATCCTTAAAATCTATTCCAATAATTATTCCTGCAATGAAACGACCTGTTAATATAGATAATGCCACAGCTAATTTACTATTGGATAAATGTAAGAGCCGTCTGTATTGGCACCGTTTCATTTTATCCATGAGAAAAAGGTTAAAAAAGGCATAAACTAATAGACTAATATTTATGCCTTAATTTGCGTGTAAATTTACTAGTAAAACGTCTTTAAATATGTAAATATTACTTTATTTCAATGTTTAAAAGATTAGTAAGTATTTGTATGTATGAAATTTATTATTATTTTTTATTTATTAATGTTATAAATATAACTATTTATATAATTGGAATAACCTTCTTCTTTTAAAGGACATCTTCTACTGGAAATACAAATACTTGTCATTCGCGTCGCTCCTCTAAATAATAGCTGTTAAACTTCCGAGGAGACGTCACTGAAAGTGTTCCCATAAGAAATACATGCTAACTTAAAGAACATAAATATCATGAATGGAATGAAATAGGCTCATGAAATATGGACTAAAATGTTCCTTGGACATATTACTACACTGTGTAGCAACTTTAATAATCTGCTAGTTATTAAAAGTACTTACAACATCTTTTTTTATAAGTAATTTTTATAACTAATTTTTTATAAAAATTACAGTTTTTTTATAGCTATAATTTATTTTTCTATTGTCTAAAAAACTATGATTTTGCTACCCAGTCTTCATTTACTTGTTCAAAGCACACACCTAAAATTTCAAAGCCCTATTTTTAATACTTAAAAAATATGTGTTCCTAAATAATAAAAAACACAACTTTCGGAAAACCTTAAAATAAACCAAAATGTTACTATTCTTACCTTCTTAAAAGGCTCCAGGGCCGTATTCTTCACTGTTTACTGCTTCCTGATCTTCGCTTTTCCTTTTGAGAGATCTTCTTTTTTGCCTTGCCTCCTTGGTCAGCTGCAGGACTGCCTTTTCTGCCTTTTTAATTCTTAATTTGTCAGCTTGAAGAAAACCCGCAATCGCGTTGAATCCAGGAGTTAATCCCATTTCTTTAAGTACTCTAGCTCTCCCCATGGAACCATCATTAAATGTGATAACTGAGTCCATAACCCCAATTTTCAATGTTCTGTAGCCAACAAAATTAGTTTTGGGAACTCTTGCCGAAATCACTTTATTTAAACTTTCATTGGGGTTTTTGGGTTTTTCCATGTGTACACTTGGCCAGCAAATTTTTGTCAGATAAATCCCTGAAAATAGGTTTGATGGTTTCCATGACTGCTAGTGGCAAAGAATTTCAGTGTTCATATTTTTCATTATTTATGTTCTTACCTAAGTCATTTAGTGCAATATGTTTGTTGAACCGACAGCAGCTATCTTCTCCGGAAGGGCACAAGCCATGATTGTCAGTTGAAGTTTTATGAAAATATATTGCCCAAACCTCTTTCTGCATTTTTCTTACATCTCCAACATTCCTTCTAATAGCTAGGCCATAGTAGTTTTGTAATTTATCTACTTCACTATCAGTAAGCCTACCTTTCCCTCCCAAAACCATTCCATCTGCCAACTTATTTCCTTTCATTTTATTTTTTAATCGCCTTAGCCTCGTCCCAAGTCTTTTTTGTATATGGCCTATACATTCCAGTTTCTCAATTACAACTTCACCATAAGGTTTCTGTGCACAAACTGATGTGTAGCTGTTTTGAATCACCGTCTCCAAGATATTTGAGGTAGCGCACACCACGGGGCTCAACGGACCGAGCAAAGATATTTTGTACGCCAACACTCTCCATTCCCCCACTAGAGCCAGAGTAGTTTTTAGAACAACCTTCCTTACACTGTTTTTTATTTATTGCACATTTATGGCAGTATTTTGTCACACACTCCACATCTAACACTTTACCAGTATCGAACGAGGTGGCCGTAATAACTCCATTTAGGGATGAATCGGCCCCTTCGCTGCCAGGTATCATCAAATGCGGCTGTAATGTCTGCGTCACCATTATTTTCAATAACAGCTTCGCGAGCTGCTTCCCTCATTGAATGGTCAGCCACTACAGTAATTGCCCTCTCAATACAATTATTATGTTTATTAAAACTAGTGTTGAATGGAGGCAAATTCATAACAGCACATAGTGTGCGGCCTGCTGTTTCACCTTTACCTATACTTATCATACCATAGGCAAAACGGCTATTCACCTCATAGAGACGTTTTGGAGTAAGTTTGGAGGACATACTGACCTGTTTCTTGTTGCAGTTAGTACATGAGAGTAAGATTCTACAAGCTAAGCCTTACGAGCACTTGAGTCTTCCGACAGTTTCACGGTTTGTTTTCCACAGTACTTACACTGAACAAAACTATTTACTAGGTTGGACAAAAGATCAATATCAATTATTACATTCTTCGAAGTGTTTTTCACTACTTACATTTTCAACAAACTCTGTAATGTAGGTAAGATTCTTTTTAGAACTTGATGTAGGCTTATCCTGAACTAGGCCTAGGCTTTGATCTTGAGATGGGGTACTAACCTCAACCGCTATATCTAGAATATCTTCGTTTTGAGAACTAGAAAACAAGTTTTCTTGATGCTGGTTGATGCCTATATCTTTTGTAAACTGATTTCCCCTAAATTTTCGTTTCCAAAGTTTCTTACACCTCGGCATTTTCAAAGTAACTTTCACAACAAATCAATCTCAGAAAACACTTTCACTGACAACCAAAACAATAAATACAAACAAACTATTCAACTGTGTTGTCTGCTGATTGCTGAAATCAAGTAACCTACTGCCAACCTAACAAAAACAAATCCTGAAAGATATTCTTAGGCATATGTATCGAAGTACAGAGTAGTTAATCATAACGCTACGCATTTTAGTCGCCTCAGGAGCTAAAAATGACATGCAATAGATTCTTAAATGTGAAAAATATATAGAATTACAAATATTACATGCATGTATTATATATCAACGTGTTCAGAATAAAATAAGGAACAACATAATACTAAAAAATGTTTTTGAGTTTTTTGGAAGTTTTCAACATCTCCTCTTAAGTTTTCCATCCAAAATATTCTTTGTCTTTCTGCAATTTTCTTACTATTAGTTTTGCCTTGCATTAATTACAGCTATGTATATTATTATTTTCTTTCATAATATAAGCAAAATTCTAATTTACAATTATTTTTAATGAGCTTAAAATTTTACATTTGTGTTCAGCTTTGTTAAACTATCTCTTTTCCGTGCCTTTAATACCTATACGATTGATGGAGCTTCAGTATAAAAAAATTATGGTTGCCTGTAAAGTCGGTTTTACGGGCGAAGATTTTACGTGACAACGTCTTTTTCTCGGTAGAATATTTATTGATATGAATATTATTAAATTGCACAATAGGAACAATGAATTCAATGAAAATAAGAATTGCACAAATTTTAACTATAGAAATATATTTTGTTAATAAAACATTGTACATAATTTAAAATTAATTAAAATTTGTTATTGTAAATGGTAAAGTTGAATAAAACATTTACTAAAATTGGAATTTGAAATTCTTGCTAAACACAGTTAAATTCTAACTCCGCGCGTGGTGATTGGTCGGTTTAGTTCGTTTGTTTGGTCGCACTGTTATGACAGTTTAGAGGTTATAATTTGTTATTTTAAATGTTTGACTAGCAATACGCGCTGTTTCTTCTCAATCGACTGAATTACGATTGATTGCAGAGTGATTTAAACTAATAATTTACTTAACACTACCAACATTTGTCAATAGTATGACATAACCTATAAACTCAGTTTCTCAACTTTTGTGTCAATCTAACAATTAATCAATCAATCATAGTTTACGATAATGAAATATCAGTGTACAATTATTTACCTTTATTGTTGTAGTTGTTGTAAATGACGAATCTAAGCACTCCACATTTTCACGAATAAACATAGTTATCTGCTTTATCCCGTGCGGCGGACCCACTGGACGGGCATCGTAACGTTACCGGGCGTTACACTTTTTCATGAGTGACTCCAAGCCGCAACCTAATTTAAGACGTTGTCAAGTCAAAATATTGTAAACATGAAATATTAATTTGCATTGATACTATCAGAATTATTAATCAAAAGTAAAGTAATTGTAAACTTTACGTTTTTTCCGATTAATTACTTGTAGGACAGCAAATCTTGCTATAAGTAACATCATAAACTAGTTGGGCTAGTGAGATTGTATCTTCTTGTCATTAAAATTTATTTAAATAATTGAAAAAATAGTGAGTCTTCCGTAATGCTTTAACTTTAATTCTACAAAACTGCTTATATAGCTATTTTGTACGATGTTGTGCGATCAGTGTTTATGGTAATAGATAATTTACCATTGCAAAGTGTCTCTGATTGAAAGAAATATGTAAACTTAAGAGCCTACTCCAGTTTTTATAGATTTTGGTCTTCTGTGAACAGATTGGAAGAATGCCATTCATTACGATTTACGAGGTAAAGTGCACAGAGTATACAAATATTTAGTATGCCAACAGTTTACACTGGAATTTTTTCATGGGGAAAATATATATCTTGTCAAGACGTTTTAAACTATTAGGCACATTAGGTAAATCAAATTTTATTATAAAAAATACTTCTTCATATGACATTTTCTGAAGAAACTGCTATACACTCTAAGCCATACATTTTACAATATGCGTCCATCAGATTTGTCATTTCCGTGTATCTCGGTGAGATAGTTCATCAGCAATGTTACCAGCATATCTTCATTTCACACGGGAATACTATACATTTCAAAAAAACATTGTTTCACGGAGCGAGCCCCAGATTAAATGTCACCGTGAAAAATGTGCCGCGCGGCGCAATAAAGTTCCCTGCTATTGCTCCAACATAAATCCACGTCATGTCACATTTACTGTAATCAAGATGTCCCTGCATGGAACCTTTGTTTTCCTTTAAATAATCGAGTTCCATGACAGATAGCAGTCTGCAAAAGATTTAAATATTTTAATTACAAAAATTACATTAATTACAGCTCAAAGTCTACAAACCCTTTATTAAATAATATACAAACTAGTGTCAGTCAGCGGTAGGCGGCGTTTCACTCTACTAAACGATGTGTTTTCACTGAATTTTTTAAATTAGCAAATTATGTCACAAATGTATAACACAATAAATAAAACACAATAAATACCGATATTAAAACTAAAAAACATCGGTATTTATTATGTTATAAATTTATGACATAATTTGCTAATTAAAAACATTCAGTGAAAACACATCAGTTAGTAGAGTGAAACGCCGCCTACCCCATCAGAATACGATGATTCAGTCAGAAATGGCAGCGCATAATGTACTTCACAATGTGTACTTAAAACAACCCGCCACTTCTGATTGGATAAACCTTTTGAGATGCGGTTTGCGGAATTCAACTCTACTAAGTGAACTCTTTCAAATGAGGTATCACTCGACCCATGCTTTCATTTAAGATTTCCATGTTTTCCTTTGTGGGCCGTCCCCCTATGGTTGGCATGTCATGGTAATAGCAAGGAAAAATAGTTTACATAGCCATATGACACTGTGCAAAGTTTATAGATGTTATCTGCTATGGTTTGTAAAATATTAAGCCGTACCCAGACTTTTCAAACACCTTGTATATGTTTTTAAATTATCATGTCTCTTGAGAACTGTCCCCCTAAAACTCCTGATACAATCATGATTTAGGAATATCTTTCAAATTTAGGTTACTCTGAGCATTGGCTAAAATTCCTACGTTCCTTAGCCACTAATATAGGAGTTGAATAATGTGCAAAGATATACAGTTCTTAGATTATTGTAATTAATTATGCTGTAGTAATGTCCCCACTTTCTGCTGTTGTGGTTTGCAAGGCATGGGTTTGTTCATTTTCAATAGAAAGTAGATTTAAGATATTCATTGCAGACCTTCTTGTTTGAAAGCTGATTATATGCACCATGGTAGTCTGGTAAGATTGATTGCTCAAACACTTTGTTAACAGGTCGATTTTAAATAGAACCTATAAGATTGTGAGTTTTGAAAGCATAATTAACCTTACCTTAATATATTTTAATGTATACTCTTATTTCCTAAAAAATCTATACTATACCAAATATTATTTTGAAATTTATGTTTAAGGTTAATTAAGAACTTAACAACATTTCATATTTCACACTAAATCATCAAATGCTCCATCTAAATTGATGTACGACAATGGCGGCGGGCTAAAGAAATTATGAACAACCACGATGTATCGCTAGTAATGTAAGTACTAATTACTAAATGTGGGTCATTGCATCCGGTACTGCAATATGTTTAGTATAATTAACATTTCAATTAACTGAGCTTCACCAAAATTATACTGGCCTCAGGGTATTTTTGAGGAAGGTTGGAGGTATAAACTTAACACAGGCAAGACTTAGGATGTGGCAACATTCTTTTGTTCACTTTCTATGTTCCGCAGAATATCTTGGAGAACGAAGATAGATGTAGAATATTAAAGTATTGGATGGAAGTTAATTTTTACGTAATAATATTGAGTTGAATGTTTTTCATTTAACTCCTTGAGAGTTTCCGAAGGCAACTACTCAGTAGGATATCTCGAGATCAAATTAAGGTTCTAAATTGTTAGATTCGAGTTCGTTTAAGTTTCATTTCTCCATGGAAATGGGCAGAATGTTAGTCAAACTATACACAGGATTTGTCTTGGACGTATGATTATCAAAATGCTTTATTTACCCTCGCTTCATTTTGCAGAATCGATTTGAATTATGTTGTCTAAACGCATATAAGATTGTTTGAGTTATCATGAAGAATACTATTTAAGAAAATGTCTCAATAATAATTTGAGATTTAAAACCAACATTTGAGTTATGCTTCTAAAAGTCAAAATCATTTTCGGTGGTGATGATTGTATCTCCATGGGATTTGGCTGAGATCGATCATCAAATTTAGATGCAAAATTTGTTACAAACAAACAAACATGAGTTCTATGATGGTGTATATCACTTTATACTAATTTAATGAGCACAATCCATCCCTAAGAAGGATTTATAGAGATATAATTGAGCTATAACATTAAAGTTGGGATTCAACTCCATTTTTACAAGAAGAATTTCGATGACGGTAGTTACACCTTCATAGCATCTACTTCATCTGACCAGGATGCAATTATAGTTATGTCCATTACCTCTAAGCATTCGGTTGAAACAGCAATCCTACAGACGTGATTACACGTAACATTTAGTTCTTTTCGGTGGTAGTTATTAAAAGGCAGTTTTTAGAAAAATGGGATAATCCCTATTACACCAGAATGTAGTTGAGGTAACGGTCGTGGTCTTAAAACTTACAGAAGTTTGTTATGTATAATGTGGTCTTTGCGTAATATGGCAACGCGCATACTATTACCTTGTATTATACAACACAGTGTTACTTATACTTACCCTCTTCTTTACGTGTAAAATGTGTTAACATAAAGTTAGCTTGCAAAGCGATAAAAAATTCAAGACAAGGTGATCGCACTGTTCTAACAATTATTGTATTAAGAGAGATAAAGTCAACATAGTTTATCGTGAAGAGAACTGTTTGTAAAAATACATTCTTGGAATTATTTCAGTGTTCGTGGTACAGTCTAAAGACAATCATAGACATGTCATCGATAAACTTTCTGTCGATTTCAAAAAACCAGGTTGTATACTTACGAAATGTAAATTGATTCTCGGCTCATAGGATGGTAGTTGTGGAGCGGGTCAATGCGTCTAAATTGCACTAACGGCAACACATAACTATACCGTATCGTCTTACATGTAGCCAACACATAACAATATACTGACAACTCTCACCTGTGTCCTTCCCGAGACTCCAACCAACTCAGGTTATTATGTTATGTGATATTATGCATTACTCTTTATTTATTACGTAATTAATAATAAGAGAAAGAAATATTTTTACGTTCCAATTTATTTATTTCTAACTAAAAAGTGCCATATTTAAATTTATATATTGTTTACTATTATTGCCTCCGTTAATTTTATACCCCCTCCTTAACTCACTACCAGTCGCTGCTTAATATATATATATACATATACATATATACATATATATATATATATATATATATATATATATATATATATATTATTTTACTCGAATTATGGAAATGTTTGCAACTATAAGCAACTTCACTCATCAAGGGCACGAATCAGTAAAATTTAATGTCGCTTATTCACATCAAATATTTCACTGTTACACACCAATTCATCTAAAATTATACACCCATTCAGGACTTTTAATACTCTGTATCGTCGATGTTCTAATGTATCTCTGAAAATAAATAATATATAAATCATATCAAACAGAGTGCTTTACACCATCGCTTTCAGAGTTAATTGGCTCAGGTCTGTCACATCGACCCTGTTAGAACATGAAATGCATTGAATGCTTTTATTTGGTGATACTTTCACAACAGTTCTTTTGCTAATAATCCACCAGATACAGTATCCGAATTTGCCATCACTTTCAGCTAACATTTATTCTATAATTGGTTCGTACGATAATATTATGTTTTGAGATAAATACATAAAATGTCCTTTAATAACTCGCCAAAAATTACAGTGTCAAGTGTACATATATATAAGTAGTTACCATTTCAGCCTAAATTAAGAATCTAGTAAATTATACCACAGTTCACTAGCAAAAGTATTATCGTTAACTTTCTACCTAAAACTAGATCAACACTAAACACATTATTTTAGAGCAGGTTATTTAACTTAGGACAAAAATATATGGAAATAAAACATATACTTTTGTTCAGAGTTTAAGTTTATATTATAAATGTATCGAGTGTTATTAATTTATAATAATAATGAAACCCCATAGTAAATATATAAAATAATTTTGTATTATGAGATCTGTTACTAAATTTTATTTTTAAATACCCATTTCACTTTAAAATTACCTTTTTAGTATTACTAATCAGTGAATATGGGTTTTCACTTCAAATTAAAAACTCAAGGAAAAGAGTACATCATCTAACAAACAAGTTTTCGTAAGGTAGCAGAATATATTTTACTCTTAATTTTTTAATATATAAATTTAACGAAATTTATCTTCAAAGAATTACTCACTAGGTGTTTGAAAATAATTGAAATTATATAATTTTTAAACAGAGCAATGGAAGTATGGCGAACAGACATTGATTAGCAAAAACCAAATAAATGGTGTTGCATATTTTCACAGAATTACAGTTATTCACACTGTTGTGGAACTCCACCAAAAACATGTATAGTATTCTACGATCGATAGTCACAGACACAGATAACGATATTGTTTTTGCTTACATGAAAAAGATAACTTTTAGTTATGATAACTTTACAATTCGTAACCCAGCGTGCACTTTGTAAAACAGGATGGCTTTTTTAATCTCTGAAACTATAAATCTGATTCAAAAATTTTTTAAGAAACGGTGAATCGTAGTTTTTTATTATTAAACACCCATATTTTACTATTATTTTTTATTTCTAAAATAATTTTTGACTTTATGAACCTGTTTTAATATGTTTAAATTATAAATAACGGAGATATCAGAGCTGTGCTGACATTTATTATGTAGTTTAACATTGACAGAATACCTTTTTTTTATCATAGTATATGAATAATAGCTGTTTTTATAATATATTGCAGTATTATGGTTTTTTAAAAGAAAAGACAAATCGAGAAGTATTTCAACCGCATACACCACTATAAAACATATGACAAAGGATGAGTTACATACTCGTTTTTTTTTTTAATTTAAAAATTTTATTTTATTAATTTTGTAATTTATTCAAATCGAATCTATTTAAGCAGTATTGGGTTGTTCCTGAATCATAGAATGGGAATAGAGATAAAATGGTGTTTATAGCTGTCTTCTGTGCTTTTAATATACATCGCGAGAGTAAGTATAAAGTACAGCATTAGATCTACTATTAAAATAAATAACACGTTTAATGAAAGTCTCATAAAAATACCAGAATAAGGTACGCAGCATTCTAAACACTGTGTTTTGCACACACTGTGATAAAATGTAACAGATAATGCACAGTTCGGACAAAAAGTTAATTATCATAAATAAGAAAACAAAAACAAATACGAGAAAAGATAAACCAAAAAGTAAAATATAACCTAGCACAAATAATGCAAATTGAGATCATCATACAACTTCGGCTAAGAAGAAGCATAATAAGTAGTGAATTCCATGTCCTTAACAGGAAGTTAATCGAGGTTCCATTCAGATAATTGGCTCACGAACTGATTAGTCAACTGTCACTTTAAATTAGGCCGTATAGCTGTTAATATTGAGGAACGAGCTAAAAAGGAACACTTAAGAGTCAAACAAATTAGTGAGTGAAATAAAATAAATTGGTGATCAGTCACTATATGATTTAAAGAAGTTCATCGTGAATGAGAACCAACAATAAAGAAGCAAACCACTCTATAATATACCGATCCGTATGTCTTGTCCATTATGTGACAATAACCAGTTGAGTTCTGACCGAAACTTAAATCTTTATTATGGGACTTTGTTCTTAATCTATAACATTACATAGAAAACCAATATCAGTGAAGTTTATTGATAATATTATATAACTGATCATATACGTTGATATCTTCTTAAGGAATGGTGCAGCTTTAACAAAGAAGAAAGTTGGAAGATAAAACAATACAAAAGACATCTGCAAGTCAACGGCCGAGCTAAGGGGTCGTTACAGAAGACATATGAACAAGCTGCAATTTGAACCTTTTGTCTCGTCCTTTTTGTTCAGTGAAGGCTAAATAGAAAATTTCTACTTCCTTTATTTATTTAATGATTTCATTTATAAACAGCAATGTTTTTTTTCTTCTCAATTTCAAACTGTAAATAAAATCAGGACAACTATATTCGTATAAACATAATAAGTCTTTGTAAGTCAAACAATAACTTTTATGAATTCAACAATTATCTTTCATTATATATATAGTAATAAATAATCCCTGAAAATACCCAATTAATTTTTATAAACCTTTATAGATTAATCAAATACAAATTACTAGACATTGTATTTTTTTAAACATGTATATCCCTTCCCTTCCATTTAAAGGTTTATATTTTGGCTGGAAATATAGGCCTACTTTATTTTATCATTTTTTTTAAATAGTTTATTATTGAACACATTTCAATATTATATAAAATATTCCAGATATCTTTTTTATCTTCCTCTTAAAATAAGCCTTCATCAAATTTTAATGATTATTTTACAGAAAGAAGTAGCTGGATTGGTTTTGTGATTATTTTTATCTGTAAGAATAACAGAGTCATTAATTAAACTAACTTAAATCTAACTTTTAATAGATTATTTTAACTACTATGATTGATAGTATTCGTGGAACTAGAAAAGAATATTTGAAATCTTAATTGTTTTGTGTACTTGTTTAACTTGAACTTCAATTTAAATTTATTTATGTTGGTAAATTAAAACTATTTCTTAAACTACGCAACAAAGTGGAACTCTCGAGTGTTTTAATATATTTTAAAAACTCTGGCTTTTATGCATGTCCCTGAGTTTACGCGAATCTCCACATTTAAGTCAAAGGCGACACGACTCTTTAAATGGCTGCGGTATGAGATCAGAAGAGAATGTACGATATCACAAGTAGCTGCCACGGAATAAATTGTAGAATTTTTAATGATGTACGTTGTGAGTGTTTCTTGGATCTTAATCATGTTGCAGATGGAATCTTTGTAAGCTATCAATTACTCGGGGTTTTACATAATTTCAATGCATAGGTTAAATGTGTTTCGTTATCCACATAAAAAAATATATGCAGAGCTGAGAGACACTATACATCTACGGTCTTTTTTATCAACGGACGGCCTTAAAGTGTCTATTCCGACCATTGAAATTTACTTTCTGTCTCATTTATTTACGGTGCTACTGTTTAATTTGTTTTACAGTAGAATTTTATACCTCGAATACAAAATGTATAGATACGTAATCATTAAAAAACCAATTAGGTCAAAATCTAAATACAGTCGATTGTGTTACGCAATAAGGGGAAGAGCAGAATATTATTTAAACTAAGTTCGTTCAAAATTGCAATGCAATCGATTTAACAAAACTTACATGTCTTGTTATTTTCGTTTTGCAGTCGTCTGGGATAAAACGGCTTATTATGTCCTTCCCCCAAGTTTCCTTAAGCCACAGAAAAATCGTCATATACAATGTTAGATGAGCCAACCAGTTTCGAGTACTTTAATGCAAATATTCACAGAATTGTTTTTTGAGATGAGTCATATAACAGCGATTCATCTTTCCGATATCAAACAAAAATGATTTAGCCGTATTGGTGGTCGTTCTTTGAGGCGTATCTAAGACTAAAGCTCATCAATAAACTTATAGCGACTACGTTTTTATTTCTATACTAAATATAGAGCGATCCGTACAACTCATCACTGCACGCACAGTACTGACACGTAAACCTTTCACTTCTCTGACCCCGAGATTATAATTTACAACCAATCCAATTTAAGTTATTTGCTCAGTTGTTCGATTCATTAATTCACTTGAGACGTGTTCAAGATACATTTAGGTAAAGATTGTAAAAAATGCTTTTCAAATAATATTTTATGTATAATACTATTGCAAAACTAATTAAATTATTGAACGTTCTTTCATTTAATCACTAATTGTGCATCAATTCGTTCCTCCTCCTTCCCTCTACGAATCTACTGATTACATTCATTCAGATATAACACCGCATATAACATACGTTGTAAGAATCAAAATACACTCCAGACGACTAAATTGTCTGTACATTGTCATATTGTCCTAGAGCCAAAAAATTACCTTGTGTTTTATGACAAAAATATTTCTTCCACTACCTTAAATATATAAGGGATAAATTTGTCGTCTAAGCAGAAACTACGAGAATGTTTTATCGAATGATGGCGATTGCTTGGAGGCAATGTGGTTGTTGTCATGACAACGGACCATCCCGTGTAGGCCTGCAAAATTAACCTCCAGACCACTGATATTTTATATAATTCCTGAAATTTTTGCTCAGGATTATGTGATACGTTATGCTGGCACCGTTGCTCCTGCAGGTACCATTTCCCTACATACTTTGACCATGTAAACTTAAAAGTATGTGAAATGGTGAAATTTGATAGAGCATTGGTTGCGGCACAGTTATCGTCCAGACCTTCGGCAGCACTGTCAGCAACTTAAGCAGATTAATGTTTTTTTTTTTATTATTATTAATACATCTGCTAGCAAATCTCGTACTGAAATAACATTCAAGTATTGGATTCAAAAATATGTTTATTGATAACTTTTAAGTGTATATTTTTGTTAATGATTGTTTGTTAATGATGAGATTGCACTCAATTGCTTTATATTGCTGCTGAACACAGGTTTAAATTCTAGTAATACTGCACTCAGATTGATTGATGAAAACACAGGTTTAAATTCTAATAATATTAAATGCAAAAGTGAGTTTGTTTGTTACGCTTTCTCGGTTACATTTCAAACGATTGTCTTTACATGAAAATTCTTAGGGTCCTTGGTTAACAAATAAAACTTCTGTTTTAGAGACCCCTCTGTGATAGGCCTTATTGGTCTCTAAAGATGTGTAAAATCCCATGATAGTCTCTCTAAATTTGTATTAGAACGAACACATATTTTTAATTAAAAGGAACCTGTTAAATAATATGTATAACCATCGGTTTATGCATAACCGTAATCATAGCTTTAATTAATTTAACAACAACTTTACATTTATGTATATTAACAGTATTGAAAGCATAAAGTAAGCTTGATAGTAGCAACATTTCGTATTTCAACGTCTACTGCAAGTGCACAAAGTAGGAAAATATTCAGGGTAAAAACTGAAGTAGTAAGCTTGATGTGTGTGTGTGTGTGTGTGTGTGTGTGTGTGTGTGGTGTGTGTGTGTGTGTGTGTGTGTGTGTGTGTGTGTGTGTGTGTGTGTGTGTGTGTGTGTGTGTGTGTGTGTGTGTGTGTGTGCAAAAAGTACTTGCTCCGCTGGGACTAATAATAATAATATATATATATATATATATATATATATATTAATATATATTATTAAAGGAACCACCGCAATAGTGCAATTTATGTGCATTAAATATCTTTGCTAGAACTAAAAAAATAATGGAGTTCCTAGGAAAAGCCAACAACGAATAATCAATATACATTACTATTAAATATAAAAAAGTAAATTTTGTACTAAAATGAAACAAAAAAGTTATTAGTTGGATCAATGTTAGAGCAGAAATCCTCCTGTTTTACCTATTCACAATCAAACTATAAAGTCAAAAAACATCTGTAGCTTTAGTTAGATTTACCTTATTGTCACTTAAATAAAACATTTAACGTTTAGTTCATGAAATATCAATAAAGAATAATAATAAAAAACTTCTATATAGTACCAGATTTTACATTTTAAATATTTTTAAGCCTTTTTCTTTAACCCTTTTACTGCCGGACACTTTTTTTTAGTTTGTTGAAAAATGCCAGACTTTAATTTTACTGACTTGCTAAAAAATGCCGGGCTGAAATTGAACTAAAATGTAATGATTTTTAAAAAAAATCATGGATTCATTATTTTTTTATCATAAATTGATAAACTGTATCTTGTTTTTTTCCTTATAAGTTGTAATGTGCTACAAAAAATAATTTAAACATTTTCTGTCATTAAAAAAAAAAATATATTATGTCATGAAACAAAAATTTTAAATAAAAAAAATTATTTTTTGAGTTTGCACTTTAAACAACTATATTTAAATATTAAACCACCACCATAATTATAATTTTTTATTGTATAGTAATTATATTATAACATTCCCAAAAAGTTTTAGGAACACACCTTGAAAAATACTGAAGCTGTGATTGAATTTTTTGAAATTGGTGCAATATCCTCGAATTTCAAGATAACACTTATTGATAACACTATATCACTTTATAATGCATAAATCACTTTATTACATAAATCACTGTTCCATTGATATGAAAAAATATAATATATAATAGAAAATTAAAAGTTAAAAGGCACTTTGAATCAATATTTACAAAAATATATATACATTTTTAGGTTCATAGGCCTGCTGATTAGCACTTGTGTTCCCCAAAAACATGTGGGATGAACACCTTTTTTGCAGTTTTTGCAGGTGACAGGGTGATCTCTTCTCTTACTCATTTTATTAATCGTAAAAATATGTAGATTTACAAATATAAATGTCAAATAAAGTGTAAAACACGAAACAACACAAGTGAAACTGACGACTAACGAGATCGACCATAACCTCATCAAACCAAACTCGAGTTATAACCAAAGACGTTCAGTAACAAAATTGGCTTCCCATAGATTATAAAACCTGTTTTCTGTGTGTTGTCCATATAGTAATGAATAACACAGCTGAATTTCGATGCATTTGGGACAACATTGAAAAACCAGTATAAAACAAATACGAGACGGCTTTTATAGCGCACGTCGGCAATTTTCGCACAAACGGCAGCGTGCGCAAATATAAGCACGTTGGCAGTTTTCGAACAAATCGCAACGTGCGCAATTGCGCACGTCGGCAGTTAAAAGGGAGTTTATCATCTAGTTATTATTAATATACTCTTATTTATTAATTTAATTATGAATGTATATATATACATATACATATATTTATATATATATATATATATATTATATATATATATATATATATTCAAATAGACAATACAGCTAAAACAAATATAATAATATTTAATATTTGTAGCAATCGTTAAAATTAATTACAAAAGTAAAAAATTCATCTCAAAACCATAAATAATAATTAAATATGAAGGCTCAAAAACAGGCCTTCACAATGTCTTGGAATTTAGATTAGCTACAGTATAGGAGTAAACGAAATAATATTTAAGCTCACACAATGTGAAAAGGCTTTCTCCCGACGATTTCTTTTGATGAATTAGAAGTGAGATTTCCGCTTTGGTCGTGTCAATACCCTGATAAGTTGAGCCCAGTTTTTTTATTAAAGCCGGCTTTAACATTTCTTGTAAAGCACAAATCTCATTGCTTGTCACTGATGACATATATCTATGTTATTTATAGGTATAGGTTGTTCTGTAACAGTTACCAACATTTACATCACAATAAAATCCTATTTGATCTATAATGCTGAATATGTCGAAAATGATACACTGCTTACGTCTACAAACTGTCATACAAGTTTGTAAGTTGATTTTCGATTGAATATTAGGTTTTTTATGGCATTAGTTGAACCTTAAACAACAATGATACGATTTCTTAGTTCTTTCACACAAAGTTTTAAAATAGGTATTAATGAACCTTTGTAGTGTTATTGCTTCTTTGTCTTGGCTATATGGTTTTTCTTCTGACTGTTCTGACTAAGTGCCCCACACGTTAAATTAAACTTTATTGCTTATAATTGTGGAGATAATCTAACAAAGAGAATTATTACCTCCCTTAATGACCAGCAGCCCTTCATCAAAAACCCGTTACCTCTACAATGTGATCCGCCGCGTGAAGATCAGCCCGGCGCCGCGCCGCCACTCTCTTCTGGACATTACTATCATTGTGGCTCTTTGTATCTGTTGGACTGGTCAAAAAGTCATAAAATATTATTATACTGTAGAGAATTTTGTAAAATATTTGTATTAACATTATGTACAATATATAGATCATATTTACTGATTATTGGATCTACAAATCGAACAAATCATGATAGTCTTTGGATAAAGTTTAACCGAGAGTAAAACAAGAAATATAACAGAAACAAAATTAATAAAACATTTTCCTAATAAATCATAAAAATTCAAAAGATAGCGCAATGTTGTGGTATGCATTACATAACGTTTTTAAAACAAATAAATTCGCACTTATACAGTATAAAATCAAAAGGTGATGCCTTTACAACTAAGGTGCAGGAAAGTAAGCTGTTCGAACTTAAAAATGTTTAATTATCTAATATTTCATGTCATTCATATACCTGTATATGGGAAAAAGTGTTATAGTACAAAAAAATCGTGATCTCTTCAGATAGATAAGAAACACAACCAAATAATTTCATTTGATAAAATATAAAGGTAAAGTTGAAAAAGTAAAAAATAAAATTAATTAATTTATCACGTCACACTAAAATATAGTTAGCAGACATTAAAGTTGTGAACAGAATTCACTTTATGTGACAAGTGCTAGGAGTTAATTAAATCTGAAGTGAGTGTCAAAGTAAGGTGAACTATAGCATCCTGCAGCCGCTAAAACTTCCGCCAAACTAATTGGAAAATTACTGGTTTATCAGATTAGTATATAGATTTTTCTTATTAATTCTTATAAACTAAGAGCTGTATTTCACGACACTAAGTTCTTCTGAGAGCAAACACTTTGGACTCGGTTACATTATCATTAATATTTTATTTTGAAATCATTGAACAAAGTAATACATTGATAAATGTGTGCTTGTTATAAGATACTACTGTATTACCACAACTTACTGAAGTTACATAGCTATGCGTATGTATGTTTGTTTAATATTTACAGAGAAGAATTTAGTTCATGTAGTGTGACTAACTTTTGAAACTATACTTTTCAACAAAAACTCTGTAAATGGAATGATTATACTAATACAAAAGAAAGATAGAGGTAAGATAGAAAATCTTAAATCTGATAATCTTAAACTAAAAATCATGAATAACATAAAATCATGGAAATATCAAATAATCTAATTAAATTTGTTTCTATAAATTCATTACAGATTTAGTACTTAAAATGCATCATAAAATAATTTTATATATATATATATATATATATATATATATATATATATATATATATATACACACACACACACACACACACACTATCTGCAATGCCGATTAAACTAAGTATCATGAAGTGCTTAGTTTGGTTTTAATCACATTAGTTACATATACATTTTAAATGTAATAGCAAAGGGCAAAACTAAGTGCTCTTGCCCCATAATTTAGAAATAAAGTCAACTCAGCCATGTTTATGAACGTCGTTAATGATCGTAGATACCATAGCAGTAATTTATGGAAATTATATTTGATACTCCTGACCAGTAGAGGAAGCATTCACAACCAGTGCATTATACATAAAACAATCTTTAGCAATTACACAGCTCTACAAAATAATACTTATTAAAGTTGTTTGTATTTTGATAGCCGATTCCTAATATAATTTTCAGTACTGGATTCAAAAATGCAATCCATTTTTTCTTTCACGTCAGGTTTGTCTTACAAACAAAGATATTTGAGGAATCCAGATGAAACTTTTTTTTGTTTATAAAAATTACTAAACACAAAACAAATACTATAAACTTACATCTAGACTTTACAATTTAGAAAAATTACATAATTTCATAGTCTTTATTGCCAGTGTTTTCGCTTCTATTCAAGCTCATCCTACTAACCCACAGCAGTTGGGGTTCGTCTCTTTTAAACATCCAGCAGTAGTCTGCTATCATCACTGGTACCTTCTTTCAGTTACCTTGATGTCTTGATGAAAACTTTTGCTCTGTTCTTCCACTTACAGAACCAAGGTTTACCAGAATGTAGATCAAGTTCTGATGGGTGAATAAAATGAAATTTTATGTTCATGTTACAACCAAGGTTTATGAAGTTTTTCCAACACATCTGCGACAGCTGACTTGTTATTTGAATCCTTTTTCTTCCGAGAAAACTGGTTGCAAATAATTTAAAAGATACCCTGGCCACTTTCAAATATTTTTCCAGTTTATTCTCAAAGTCGTAACTCTCATAAGTTTACTTATGTCAGGCGCGACATCCTCTTTTAGCTTTGGCTCGAACAAACCAGAAAACTGCTCACAAAGGTGTATGGAAAACGTTCCCCTTTATATTACATCCTACTTAATGTGAAGTGGGTGCGAGTAATATTTATTTGGGATCAACAAGACTTTTCCTCACAAAATTTTTAACACTCACCTCCAAAGTTTTCCCTCACTCGCCACTCACTTTTGATATAATATTGCTTTCTGTCACGTCAGTTTCACTATTATAGAAGCAGGGAACTTATGTGTGTGTTGCCTTGTTGACCAAGAAACAATAGAAATTACCTTCAAATCACCACACCATTTTCCAATTCTGATCTGAATAACTAAGTTAGTGTAACAACATTTTCAAGATTTTCACTACAATCTTTTAAATGGACTGATTATTCAACAGAGACCTGAAGCATACTTATTTTCTTTGTGCAGAACAACATGCTCTCAGGCTTCTTTTGGATGAGTTCAAAAAAGTCTCCAATCTTCTGAAACATATTCAATTTTAAAAATTCATGCATATCCTTTGCATAAAACAAGGCTACCTTCTTAGTTCGATACCAAGAAAAGGAAGTACACGGGAACAAAATATGCTTTTCTTTCAGTTCTAAATCCTAAAAGCTCTACTAAGGCCATAGGTTATCGCCAAGTCTGTGCAGTTTAAGCCTATAGATTGTAGTTCAGCCTGGTCTATATATCATGGCTATCAACTAAAAAAACCTTGACATATTAAATTTTAAAAGCATCTCTGAACTACTTGCAATACTCCATTTGGAGATTATATTATATTTCATGTTAAACTTTATCGTGTTCCTCACGTATGAAAGTGTCAAATAATGAAAACATTGTATATCATGTTTGTGACTGCACTGGACGTGGAATGTTTTTCAATATTTTTTCCTGCAACCAGCACTTAAAATACTATAAAGTTTCACTGATTGAGAACCTGTGCTTTTTGTATATTTATATGAACTTTATTGAAATGATTAAATAAGGCTATTAGCAATTTATACAGTTTAACGTATATATATATATATATTCTATACTATTTATATATATAAACTCGTATACTAAATATATATATATTATATATATATATAGTATATATTATATTACTACATACAACATTCATAATTAAATTAATAAATAAGAGTAACATTAATAATAACTAGTGATGAACTGTTAAAGAAAAAAGGCTTAAAAAATATTCTAAAATAGTAAAAATCTGGGTTACTATAATAGTGAAGTTTTTTTATTATTTCTTTATTGATGAGTTCATGAACCTAAAAACGTTAAATGTTTTTATTTTAAGTAGTGACTCAATAAGGTAAATATCTAAACTAAAGCTACAGATTGTTTTGACTTTAATAGTTTGATGGTGAAAAGGGTAAAACAGGAGGTATATTCTTACTCCTAACATTGATCCAACTAATAACTTTTTTGTTTCCATTTTAGTAAAAAAATTTAGCTTTTTTTATATTTATAGTAATGTACATTTTGATTATTCGTTGTTGGCTTTTTCCTAGGAAACTCCATTATTTTTTTTTAGGTTTTAGCAAAGATATTTAACTGCACATAAAATTGCACTATTGCGAGTGTGTTCCTTTAATAATTTTATATATATATATATATATATATATATATATATATCTATATATATACTGCGTGTGGTTTATGGAATCATAAAGCCCTTGGTACCCATGGGGAGGTGGTGAGTGTACTTATTGAAAACAAGGGAGGGCTATCTACCACAAACAAGGTTACATAAAATCCAAGTGTCGGTCAGCAGCAAGCACTCTCCATTGTAAAGTTCACAAAAAGCGTACCCACCCTTCACAGCGGGTAAACGTATAGAATTTGACATATTTCAACAACGTGAATTTACAATGTAATAAAACCGTGTTAATTTTTAAACATGTTTCCAAATGTTTAAGTAAACTCCCTTACATACTTAAAACGCTGTGAAGCAAGTAAGGTCAATCAGTTGTATACTTTAGCTGTAATTATCGTTACGCTACACAGAACGCTGGTAAAAACTAACATAAAAATGTTGTTACAAACCCACAAGTTTCTAACCACACTAAAAGAGCATTAATACAGTAGATAAGAAGTAACCATTAGCAGATTGCAACCTCATCAGGGAAACTAAGTAAGTGACATCAAATAACTTCTCGCTAGAAACACAGTAAACCGAGTGAGATTACGATAGCGTGTTTTTGATTTTAATAGCTCAGTACAAAAGACAGTTAGTTCCTTGTAAGTACTTATATTTTACATTTCCTTCTTTTTTTGTATGATTTATTTTAACTCTATGCCCACACGTAATAGTTACTTTCTATTTTCCATACAAGGCAGAACCTCTCGGCTCTAGTTTTATAAAATGTGAGTCTTCCTGAAAAAATACATAAATAGGTTTTTTTTTAATATTAGTTATGAGTCTTTATACATGGTGTTTTCACCATATTTTAAATCGTCCACGAACTGCTTCCTTTGGCCAACAATAGAAAATTATAAAAAAGGTCAGTGTAATAGCATTTTATTAAATAGCATGGGAATCCGCATCGTAGAATGGAAAAATCCGCATTTTGAAATTGAAAAACCCCTTAAGTTCAGAAACCACAAACTTATAATAAGATTTATTACTGTAGATGAAGGAAGGCAGATTGGAAGGATTACAAAGATTTACCCGAAGCAGATCTCACTGTTGGCAAAGTGCGTGGGACCGAGTCATAACTCAGCGACTGGAATCGCATTTGCGTGAACCCGCTTCCCAGAACGTCTTGTCCCATATTATATCAGTTGCTTCCTCGGTTCTAACTTGTGTCTTCATGTATTGTCTCTTTAAATGGTTAAGAAACACACAAGCGGGCGGCTCTTCTGTAACTTATATCGGATTTCCAGTCGTGTAGTAAATTATGCAGTTGCTTTAAAATAAAATCATATGCGCTAGATCATTTCTCATTTTTTATCTCATATTATTGTATCTCATTTTATCAAACCTGAAAATTCAGGAATTCTAAGAGTGGTGTCATGGGATACTCTCACCTAGGGGGCTATAAGTCTCCAGGCATTTAATTATGAAAACCATCTCAGTGCACCAAGGCATTGAGATTTATAACAGATTTTAATCCGAAACTCCTGTTTAGGCAACTTGGCACCACTGATTTGTATGCTCCATTACTAAGTTTCTTAGGTCGTATGTAATTTGATTTTTCATAGATTAAAACACAAGTTTAGGAATATTGGTTTTAAAATGGGATATGTAAATCATGAAATCTGACACCTGTACAGGTAGATACCTTCAAACCC
>NW_025779264.1:0-21906 GCF_021130785.1 Homalodisca vitripennis
GGCCCTTGCCCAAACATTTCGAATGCCTCCAATACTCTTAACCACATATATTGCCCACACTGTTATTTATAACACTCCACTCCAGGACCTAGCCACCCATCTATACCCCCGGTCTCTTACAGACCCACACCTGAACAGTCCCTCACAGGGTTCCAACTTATACCCAAATCGGTACTCTGATCGCCTATCTTTTATCGGATGAATGATGATCTTTTAACCGTGTACTCGTACCCTATCGAGACCCTACACTTTTCGATTGCCTCCAGTACTCCTACCCGAGCGTATCGCTCATACCCGAATTTTGACCATTTTACAGTCCAATGTACCACATAGGCCTGCAATCGCCCGTTTCCCGGACCTACACCTGTATTTCTAATGGTCGCTACAGAAAACTCACACTATGCTATTACCTCTCATACCTCGGCTCTTAACCACGGATATTGCACATACTACGATTTCTAAATCCCCGACCTTTACGTGTGTATACGCCTACAGCCTCCCACCTCTCTCGTGTACCCAAGCGTCTTCGGCCCTCATCTGCACCCTGCCGTGGCCCCACACTTTCCACTCCTAGTCAGGCATAAAGCCAATACTCAGATTTTTACCATTTTAACCGACCAATGTACCACATAGGCCTGCAATAGCCCGTCTCCTGGACATGCTAAGACCTACTTTTCTAACGGATCCTGCAGAGGCTTCACACTTTCCTATTGTCTCCCATACCTCGGCTCTTAACCACGGATATTGCACATACTACGATTTCTAAATCCCCGACCTTTACGCGTGTATACGCCTACAGCCTCCCACCCTCTCTCTCTCTCTCTCTCTCTCTCCTCTCTCTCTCCTCTCTCTCCTCTCTCTCTCTCTCTCTCTCTCCTCTCTCTCTCTCTCTCTCTCTCTCTCTCTCTCTCTCCTCTCTCTCTCTCTCTCTCTCTCTCTCCTCGTGTACCCAAGCGTCTTCGGCCCTCATCCGCACCCTACCGAGGCCCCACACTTTCCACTCCTAGTCAGGCATAAAGCCTATACCCAGATTTTTACAATTTTAACCGACCAATGTACCACATAGGCCTGCAATAGTCCGTCTCCTGTACATGCTAAGACCTACTTTTCTAACGGATCCTGCAGAGGCTTCACACTTTCCTATTGTCTCCCATACCTCGCTCTTAACTACGGATATTGCACATACTATGATTTCTAACTCCCCGAGCTTTACGTGTGTATGCGCCTATATCTCGTGTACCCTAGCGTCTTCAGGCCCTCACCCTCACACTGACGGGACAACAACACTTTCCAAATGCCTCCCGTACTCTTACCCAGGGTATCACCCATACCCAATTTAGACCACCTACACATTACCGACTAGTATCCACAAAGTCCAACAGGCATCCATATAATATGTCGTACACCACGTCTCTTAGCCCTTACACATACTCCACGACTCCACACTCTAAAGTGTTTACTACGCGTAGCGTCACATTCGAAAATTGTCTTCCCACCATTAATACCCTGTACTGGTTCCCACACATATAGTTAACACCTTTACCGTATTAATCTCCATTATAACGAGTAATTTACCGAGCACATCGAGCACAATCTTAGTTAGCCTAACCTTCGAAGGGTTTCAAACTTGCATTTCGATCAATATCTAACATACCGAGGTCCCCCATTAAAAAAAACCAGGCCTAACAACCGGACTCCCATTTTACAGACAATATTATTCATACATTACCTGAAAGTGTAATGCTAATATTTTACCGAGTACTTTCCCAACAGGATATTCTCAGCCCCGAGGTCCTAGTCCTCTAAGCTAACAGCTTATAACAACAGGCGTACACTTCTGAGCGACTACTATTTGCCGATCAATGCCCGTGCAAAAATATGTTTCAATACCTTGACACCTAATGTCTACGAAGTACTTCATATACTCTTATCCCACGCAAAACCCATACACGGGAACCACTAAATCTGTTACCTTTCACTTGGATTTCTATCACTTCATTCCGGGACCCAACACTCCAAGCAGACTTAACCGTTTAAATAAAAAGAACCGTATTTCATTATTAACAAAGCACCATACATTTATATCAACTACTGCTTTAGACATTTAAGTTTCCATAATTAATCAAGTAAATTTTTTTGTTTTCACTTAAACCCACGCCTCCCTTATACGGCACTCCAACGTTTTTTTTATATTCCACGTTAAATCCACCATCAACTTTCTAACGGCCAGGCTACTCATTTTCCATAATATCAAGCGGGCGTATCTTCTATACGGAATACCATCCCATACAATTTAAGCTTTTACCGTGTGTAATTATATATGTCGCTATATACTTGGACATCTAAAGACCCATCATAACCTCACTCCTGGTTTCCTAGCTGTTTCCCTTACTTTAATTTATTTATAAAGAGACGCATACAGAGGTAATTATGTCCAATCGTCCTCGAGACCGCGTTGTATAACTAAAGTTTTATATTATAAATTCTATACTAGCACTTTATGAACTCTCGACCACAGTGACCTTTACCCATAGCACCGTCTCATGACACTGCTCGTTCTAAACGGACAGATTTGCGGTTTGCGGTGTTACCTGCATCCTCGGACTCTGATAATTCCATTTTCTACAACCAATATTAAAACTCATAACTATTATTAACATCTTCAGTACAGCACGGGATATCTACATCCTGAATACAGTCGGAATAAAACATAGGTACTCGCATTCGGTGTGGTAATAAGATTTTAATTTTTCTCTCCGAGTGTTATGTAAAAGAGCTTTAACTTATTTATAGTCTATTTTCAAAAATAAAACGTATACCGCTTAGTATACTTTGGAAATTTAGTTAATAAATACAGTAAGCGAATGAATTGAGGTTTGTCGTTTACATGTAAAAACCCAGACGAGTAACGGTAAAACAGCTGCAACCGCAAATTTTAAGATACATCATTGGTCAAAATAAGCGCGTCCCTCTGATTGGTCTAAAATAGCCGCCAATCACTCTGATTGGTCGGTGTTCTACACAGGCCGCAGAGGATTTCCCTGTCTCGCCAGTCTGGAGGGTGGACGTCAAAGAGGTCAGTACCTATGTCGCTCTGTTCCTTGATATTGACAACAACATTGTGTATACAGAGTCGATATCAAGACAAGAAATTTTATAAAAGTAAAATTAGCTTATACGAGTTTTAAATTTACATTTTTCAGTTTATTAAGTGCTTGATACTTTATTTAGCGATCACAGACATTAAACTCCTTTACACTGTGTGTGTTCTTAAAGTGTTTTATACTATTGCTTCTTTAAATCTACATACAGTGTTATTTGTTTTTTTATGAAAGTGAACAAGTTAATCTCCGTTGTGTTACTGTGTTTGTATCGTAGTGAAACAAATTCCCAAACATAGATTTCATTAATTTATTTGTGTGTCGTATTTATAATCAAGTTTTTGTGTAATTTATTTTGGTTTTATTACATCATAACCACAGTGCAACTGTAAACAAATTTACTGCGCCTGCGCACCCTCCTACACTTACTTAAATGCGTGACGTGGTCTTCTTGTCATTCTTAGACGTGACCGATGAACAGTCACCACCCATTCCCCAAAGCTTGTTATCAAAAGCTGCTTGCTGTATTATTTTTAGAGCTAATTACATACCACATGGATCCCGTAAAAGTTTTGGGGGCCCCCTCATACCGGTTGAAACCTACTTGTAGAAGGTTTAGAAAACATATGGGACAGAAACAGTTTTACAAGTTTAACCCAGTACCCCAAAGGAGTGGTCCGCAACCTGATTGGAATTAAAAAAAGGGTTTTGGGAGTTTATTGTCGTAAAGGCCGGAAAGCCTGTACTACCGAATATGACTACCTGAGGCCTTCAACTTTAGATTCTCTGAATTTTAGGACCAAAAGATTTCCGGATATATCGCTTATACGAACCTGCAAATCAAGTTCAACGGTGATATAATTTTGGGATACTAATTTGGAAAACTTATCCAAAGTAATACTGGATTCGATAAAGTCCCCATGGACACATTTTAAGTTTAAGTTGCACCCCGCACCAATATTCCAGTAGGTACTGGTGTGGCCTCAGAAGACCAGGTTTTGTAACATTAATTTCCAAGAAGGAATGTAAAGCACGTTAATGGTATCGTAGTCATTAAGAATAGTGATAATATGTGTCTTGCCCCGAAGCCTAGAGTGGGTAAGCAAAAGCCTATTGCCAAAAAAGATCCTCAGTTCCAAAAGCAGATAAGGCAGAACATGGGTAAGCGAACAAACTTTTGAGAGAGGCCCAAAAACTGATGACTAAAGCCGGTGGGTTACAAATTTCTGAAACAGGGAGCGGGGATCCCCGAACTTTAATAAATTTTTTCCCAAGACCACCTCAAAAAAGTACATATATTACACGTTTTATAACTACGATAATAAGGGTCGAGATGTTTATTTTTCAGGTACTAACTCCGATGCACAGTAACACAAATAAACTTTCTGTATCACGAAAGCCATTACAACGTAATAACAAGCTTAACTGCAAGCTTATTGCACATGCCCATTTCTATTGTGAAGCCATGCCATGTCCCTTATGACCACAAAGGCTGAAACACAGGATGTTCCAAAAATCAGTCCCCCATGGCATGTCAAACCGTTTTCCTCCACCCTGTAAAGAGGAGCAAGGTGGAATTTTATGCCCAGACAGTAAACATGGACCATGAAAAAATCAGATCTGATTTCCGGGCCATCCCACAAGAGTCAACGAATGCTGGCAAGTCGGTAAAAAATTTAAAAAATAAGTTTACAGTGCCAAAACGGCTTGTCCTTTCTTCTCAACAGTCGTAAGTCAAAACACTGTGTGCTGGGGAATAGGTTTTTTTGTAAAATAAGTAAACGATTTTCATGCCCCCTAACCAATCAAATGAAACATGCAGGTTCGACAACACAAAACAAACCAAAAACCAAAGACTTTTCTTTTTCATTTTCTTTGAATTAGACGACCCGTCCAACGATGAAATTTTAACGGAAAAAATCTAGAGTTCATAAAGATAACCTTTTGGTGGTACTTCAACAATTTTTGTTTGGAAATGTTATTAATGGTAAATCTTTGTAGAAATGTGCAAAGACCCGAACAAAGATCTTTGAATATGTGATCCTGTTGAATCAATTTATGAAATTGAAATTACGTAATGAGGAAGAGAGAAAAAAAATTCCAAAAACGTTATGATGTAATGGCTCATAACGGTCAGGGGTTTGTTAGAATATTTCCAATTTCCTGTTAAAGTACTCGGCCTTCATCGAACAAACAAAATTCACTCCAAGAGATAATTATGCGTGGGCAAACTAACAATCATTTCTTATGGAACTGGATATAGTTAGATTTATTCGATTCGTCTAAATTATTTCCCCATGCCCAGCTCTCTTTTCTGGCCACAAACCCAAAGCCTTTTGATCCTCCCCCCCGAGAAGGAAGAAGGGTTTACTTCCCTCATCTTTTTCAACACCTTTGGCAAACCAAAATTAATGTTGGCCCCATACCACCCAAGGAGTATTACTGCCCTGAAATTAGGAATGTTTGAAAATGACTTACAAAGAATTTTTGAAAATTGGCACAACGACCACAACCTTAACCAAACATGTAAGTTTTTGAATTTCAAAAAAGAGTTTTGGTCCGAGTACTGTATCTTCCGATGTGGAGATAACTGGCGCAAGCCGAGTGTTAAATAAGTTTTAGAAACATGTTTCTTGAAAGAAATGTAATGTAGATCCATTTCATGGAAGCCGTCACCCATTGTCAGTTGCCCTGTAAATGGTTTTTTTTTAAGACGGAATTTCCTCAAAGCCAACACGATTAGTCTAGTCCCTAAGAACGGATACCCGTATGGCGTTGATAACCAATCGCCTATTGCTTGTTACAAATGGCAGGAGCTTGGGAGGAAGAACAGCGTAGTATCCGCAGTCAGCATGCGGGGAGGGACAAGAGAAGTTAAACATCGAGGGATTAAAAAAGTTAAGAAAG
Organism: Homalodisca vitripennis; assembly: GCF_021130785.1. Classification (NCBI taxonomy): domain Eukaryota; kingdom Metazoa; phylum Arthropoda; class Insecta; order Hemiptera; family Cicadellidae; genus Homalodisca; species Homalodisca vitripennis. The sequence continues at coordinate 6,009 of NW_025779264.1, forward strand.
AGACGGATTTTGACGGAGCAACGCAATCGTAGAAATTTCAGGGCTGTTATTTCCATGGGTGCCCGAAAAAGTTTTCCATTTAAATAGAGAAGAACCCACTCCAAAGAAGGAACCCCTTCCGACTACCCTGCACTTAAGGTTCGTAGTGAGAAACCATAGCTTCTAAAATTGGCTCGGTCTCCCGAGCATCCTGACTATGAAGTAAATTGAAATGGTGGGAGTGTAAAATCAACTTCATATAAAGAAAGAAACAAAAATTGTGATTATCCTAAATTTTCTCCCCGAATTCTAAACATCAACTTCCCCACACACTCCCCCTGAGAGGCCTTCTTCGGGGGCAGAACAGGCCAATGCACAAAATCTTATCACAAGTGTCGAGGACGGGGGAAAAACAATTCAGTATGTAAACCGTTTGGCTCCTTGTACCGCGTTTTGTCAATAAGTTATTTCTCCTTATGTTTTATCCCATCCAAAAATAACAATGTAGGGGACCAAGGAGTGTAGACGAAAGAGTGCATGGAGGCCGAAGGTCTCAATGAAATGTTTAAAGTAATTGCCATCCACTAAAATTTGTACCATCCACGTTCCTTCCAGCACCGCATGAACAATATAATTAATGTTTGTTTATTAATGCCGTTTACATGTTGTCTAGAAATGCCTAAAACACAGACCAGTAACCATAAACAATCGAAGAACAAGAGCATTGCACAGGTACATGGACCATGCAGGAAATGAGAAAGGCCGTATTAGAAGGGGTTATAACCAATTTTAGAAATGATACCGAAACTTTGGGAATTATAAAATTATTACCCTTACGAAAGACAGGTGGTATTTTTAACGGGATTTATTATTAACAAAATTTCTTTCTCAAGAATTAAACATAGGCATCAGGGCCTACCCCTCCTGGTGCCTCATCTGAAGAGGAACAAGGCCTAAGTTACGTATCCCAAAATTATTATGAACACCTAAGGTGTTCCAGACACTTGACAAACCCTTCCAAAATTGAAATAAAGAACGGAGGGTCCTTCCGCTCCCTTGCTAAATTGATGTTAAATTCTTTCCTGGGGTAACATTTGGGTCAAAGGGAAAATTCATGACAAAAACATCCAATCATAAGAGACCCCTTAGAATAACTTTCCAGTTGCTGTCCCCACCCAGAAATAGATGTATAGATACAACTACAAATTAATTAAAAACGATACTGTATACTAATTGTCGAACTGGCAGCAATATTGGAAGAAAGCCGCAGAAGCCCTAATGACAGTGAATTTTGTTGTGTTGCAGCATTTACAAATGGGGGGGGTCACACATGCCTCGACTTTAAAACTGTATGAACACTTAGAAAAGTTAAGGGAGGCAAGTTCTTTACATTGATACTAGACAGTGACCATTTACCGTAACACAGGGAGAGTATGCACAAGGTCCCCCACAGGGGACTACTTGTGTCGAAAATGGACCGACGAGGGTTGGGGCTGACTAATGTCCCAGGTTCATACTATAGTAGAATTCTTGTTATTCCGTGAGGCCCCCACAGACTTAACCGACTTTAAACTTGTCTGGTCAACCAAATTAAAAACGAACAAACCTAGTTGAAGTTTGTAAATATAAAAGGCCATTAACTCCTAAAAATTTTTAAAAACTAGCGAAAAATTTAAATATTCCGAAAAAAAACATTGAAAGCATAATTTTCTGAGTAATTCATGTTGACTTCCCAATGGACATAGAAGAAGAATCTCAGAATAAGACGAAACCAAGGACAAAGAACATTGTTACCAGTCAAAGAAACAAAAGTCCTTTTTAAAATTACAGGGCCCAAAAGGAGACTTGAGGGACCCTACTATACTGTACCGTTATTTGAATTTAAAGAAGGGAATACAAAAATTAAACACTCTAACACAAGTGATTAAAAAAACTACCATTTTTTCACCAATCACAATGGTTAAAAATTTCATTACAAAAATCCCTGAGGACATACATAGAGAGAGATTAAAATGTAATTATAACCCATCCACAATTCCGTATTGGTTTGTGATCCGGAACGTTCGTTTAAACCGCTTCCACTCAGAGTTGTGTACTAGTATTGGAATTATGTTAATAGAGCTGACATACGAGTAAAAAATTTTAAATTATTTATTATTTATACAGAGGTATTTCATATTTACGTAAAATGTAAAAAACCCTTTTTTAAATTACTTAGATAATTGTACTGTATTATTGCAGCCATTACATTAAAATTTTATGCCACTCCAGACCCTTTCTTTGGGTAGGTTGGCCGAAAGTGCAAAATACAAATTTTTTGAGTGTATATCTGTCCCCCGTTCATCTTTACCATTCCAAATGTTCAATAGATTTTATAATGACATAAGTGGTGAATGTTTGATCTACCCTCCGCGTCAAGGGAGCTTCCTGCCTTCTAAGGCGCCCGTGGCGTAAAACCTGTAAACTTCCTGGAGCAGTTCGCCCTCTTTCATTCACGGCCGGGCCTTAAAACCCGGTAAGCCAGGGAGAAGGTTGACCCTTGGACAGTGGTGGAGGGTGAGACTTGGATTTTGAAGGAGTGAATGTGGAACCTCAGTAGGATGGCCTGGACTTGGGCATGGAGATGAACAAGTCTATGCCTCCGAATCGGGCCTCAGCAATGAAATCCGAGGTCCTCTAAGGCAGTGGCCTAAACTCTGTAAGTCCTGGGACCGTGAGTCGTGTAATATAGTGGACCAATCATTGAATGTGTACTGATTGACGGAAGCCGATAAACGCAGATTTCTTCCCTCTTCATTAAGCCATCTGATAGCAGCAAACTGTGTTAGATACGTCATGTAACATAGTTATTTGCTCCGAATGTTAGCATTTTATATTTTGTTTTATTGTTTTTAAATAACAATAATAATACCTTCCATTGTAAGATAAAGTCAAATTTATCACAAATCATTTTTACCATAGCTCGAATTTTTCTAACGTCCCACTTAAAAATGTCTCTTATGTGTGTATCTCAGGTCCCACTGTCAATACATACACGCTGAAATGTCCATCAAACACTATTCACTCTGTAATTTCACCGCAAAATCAGAATGTTCTAGGAGTGCATTTACAATAATTATAGCCCCTCAATACAGCACACATTGCACACTACCTAACACAGGCTTAACAGGTGGGAGACCAAACAGTTTTTATTTATATAATTTGTAGATGACTCGTCCTCATGTTTCATATCGCAAATGAGCACTCCAGAGCGTTAACATGGCAACCTTCCTTAAGCTTGAATCTAGAAATGTGGTTAACAGAGATTGAGAGGTTTTCGTACCAGCAACGTGAAGAAACTTAACGTTTATACTGACCTCTCTCCCCATTGACTTCCAATAGATTGGCCACCAAGCATTTTCAGGGAGTTACATTGTCCGATCCCATATAAAGGATGGAGCCTCACCTACTGATCACTTTTGGAATTACAATTATAACACTCCCAAAAGTAATAGCCAAAGAAGGGATATTATTAACCTTTCATCGGCAGCATCTAAATTAACCTCTTACGTGTTTGAAATTGATGCGCTTGATAAGACAATTCCGTTATTGTGGAAACAATTGATAGGGGCCTTTAAATTGTGACAGCAAACTCATAGTAAAAGTACCTGAGCAGTTTCTTCAGTAATAGGCCATTTAGTTATACTCTCCCTTGTATTAATTAGTAAAGAGACAGAGAGATGGATTAGGCATTGAGTTTGAGGATCACTATTGTGTTTGCCTTTTGAATAGATACACTGATGAGGAAATAAAAAAAAGTACAAAGACCCCATATAACTTATTTTAGTAGCAGTGAATTGAAAGACTTCTCCGAGTATTAGTGAACTGTTGAACTTGCAATGGATAAAATAAAATAAAAAAAAATAAAATATAAAGTAATAAAATCTAATCTCACCGAGAGGTGAGGTACAAAAAAAATATGTTGGGAGGTAGCAGATTTGTCCCTGGAATGGCTAACCACCCGTAAAGAGCGATGGTTTTGGCTCTTTACACACTGTGGATCGGCCTACTGGGGGAATGAAGCCACGTTAAAAAATCCCCTAAACGCGCCATGGTCCCTACGCCCTGGTCCACAGCGGCAAGCACGTGTGTACCTAGCTGTGGTGGGGAAATGTGACCCACCTCGTCACTAACAACAATTTTACTCTGGGTGATTTAGGTTAAGTTGGAGTATCCTAGTAGTCATTCCTGGCTAGCCAAAACATTCCTCACTCCCTTATATCCTAAGTAGTCCTTAATCAAACCTAAAAACCCTACGCTTCCAACTTAAAACCTTAAATCAACAGAGTAAAATTTCCTTTTTATAAGTTTGATTTTTCATAGATTTTAAGTAAAAAATACACATTTAACATTACAGCAAATCCGACTGTCTATGAAACACGTTCAAACCTGTGGAAGATTACACGTGAGAGGAGCTGCCACATGAACAACTTGCACCGTCTCGCTGGATGCCTTCTACCGCCTTCACTAACCTTCGGGTAATGGACCTATTTACTGACAAACAGATTTTCTGAAATTTTTTGTTTATTTACCCATTTGTTTAAAACAATTAAAACCAGTCTGCACTAAAATAGTTCAATTGGACATTTGAGACGGCACGGTGTTACCATAATCGATGCTGATACAACCAGCTTATCCCTTTTATGACCTGGATTATGGTCATATACTGGCTCTGCTTAATGGTTTATATGAAATGAAAAAATAGATTAGATGAAATAAAATGTCCATTTATTTGTTTACGGTAACAATTGATAACGTATTGTTTATTGCAACATATGCTGAGAGAGACCCAATAATTTTTCACTACAAGTAAAAGACTGGCAACAGTGTTTTAGGCGCAGGGTGCAGATATGACGGTTTTCAGATTGAACCAGTCAAGTCATGCTATTGGTATGATAGAGTTAAATGGTGTCCACTATATATGTTAATCCTGAGACGTCCTAGAAAATACCTCGTATGTTTCAGGTGAGGACTATATGTTTATAACCACAACCGTGTTGTGACGAGTGGTCCCATTTTCACCACCACGCTAGTGTAACACACGTGCTTTTAACCGCGTGACCCAGGCGTAGGACCATGGCGCCGTTAGGATATTTTTTACGTGGCTCCCATCCCCAGTATGCCTATCCACGTGTGTAAAGAGCCCCAACCATCGCTCTTAACGGTGGTAGCCATTTTCCATGACAAAATCTGCTACCTCCCAACATATTTTTTTTGTACCTCACCTCTCGGTGAGATAGATTTTATACTTTATTTTTTATTTTTTTTTATTTAGATATATCCATTGCAAGTTCAACATTTCACTATACTCGGAGAAGTCTTTCACATTCACTCTACTAAAAAACGTAAAATGGGTCTTTGTTACTGTATTTTTAAATTCCTCCTTCCGGGTACCTATTTCAAACGCAAACACAAAGTGATCCACAACCACAATGCCTAACCACTCTCTGTCTCTTTTACGAATATATACAAGGAGATAATACTACATTCCTATTACTGAAGAAACTGCTCATGTACTTTTAACTATAGTTGCCTGTCACAAATTAAATGCCCTATCAAATGGTTTTCCACATTAACGAATGTCCTTCTCAAGCGCATCCATCAAACACGTAAGAGGGATTAATTTAGATGCTAGCCATGAAAGGTTAATAATCCCTTCTTTGGCTATTCTTATGATGTTTAATTGTAATTCCAAAGTAGATCAGTAGGTGAGGCTCCATCCTTTATTAATGATCGACAATGTAACTCCTGAAAATGCTAGGGGCCCAATCTAAGAGTCAAATGGGAGAGGTACATAAAAACTAAAAAAAATAAACGGATAGTGTTTTTTACTTCACCGTGTGGTTAAGAAACCTCTCACTTCTGTTAACCACCTTTTCCTAGATTCAAGCTTTAAGGAAGGTTTGCCCATGTTAACGCTCTTGAGTGCTCATTTGCGAATGAACATTGATGGGACGAAGTCATCTACACATTATTATAAATAAAGACTGTTGGTATCCACCTAGTAAGCCCTGTGTAGTGCATGGTGATTGTTTGAGGGGACAATAATTTTATTTAAAGCACCTAGACATTCTTGAAATTTTTGCGGTGAAATTACAGAGTGAATGAGATGTTTTATGGATATGTCCAGCGTGTAATGTATAGAAGTGGACCTGAAGATCACACATAAGAGCATATTTAAGTGGGACGTAGAAAAATCGTTATGGTAAAAATTTTGTGATAATTGACTTTATCCATACACTGGAAGTGTATTTATGTTTTATTAAAAAACAAAAAACAAATATAAAATGCTAAACATACGAGCAAATAACCTATGTAATGACGAATCTAACAGTTTATTGCTGTATCAGATGGCTTAAGAATGATGGAAAACAATCGATTATCGGCTGCCTTCCATCAGTACACAGCATTCTATGTGGTCACTATATTAACCACGATCACGGTCCCCATGGACTTTACAGTAGTTTTAATTGTGGCCAGCCTTAAGAGACGACGTCGTTCATGGCTGAGCCGTTCGGAGCATAGACTTGTTTTCATCTCCATGCCCAAGTCCACGCATCCTTACTGAGTTTCCCACATTCACTCCTTCAAATCAGTCTCACACCTCCACACTGTCCAAGGGTCATACCTCTCCCGGGCTTGACGGGATTTTTAAGCCGGCCGTGAAAAGAGGTCGAACTGCTTCCAGGACTTATAACAGGTTTTTACGCCTGGCCCTTAGAAGCAGAAGCCTCCCTTGATCGCGAGGGTGATCAAACATTCACACTTATGTGAACATTTGAAAGGTAAAGAATGACGGGGGCGAAAAGATAAAACACTCAAAACATTTTTGTCTATTTTGAGCACTTTCGGCCAACCACCCAAAGAAGGGTCTGGAGTGCAAAAATTATATGAAATTTTGGCTGCAATAAATACAGTACAATTATCTAGTATTTAAAAAGTTTATTTTTTTACGTAATTGTGAAATACCCTGTATGAATAAGAATAATTTAAAAATTTTGGGTACTCGTTGACAGCTTCTTCATAACATAATTCAATACTAGTAACACACATCTGAAAGGAAGCGGTTATAACGAACGTTTCGGTCACAACCAACGGATTGTGGTGTGGTTATAAATTACAATTTAATCTCTCGTCTATGTATGTCTCAGGATTTGTAAATGAAATTTTAAACATTGGTGATTGGTGAAAATGTAGTTTTTTTTTAAACATAGTTAGAGTGTTTTAAATTTCTGTTTCCTTAAAATCCAAACGGTACAGTATCGTAGGGTCCTTTCAAGTCTCCCTTTTGGGCCCTGTAATTATTAAAAGACTTTGGTTTTCTTTGACTGTAACGAATGTCTTTTGTCCTTGGTTATCGTCTTATTCTTGTTCTCCTTCCTATGTCCACTGAGTCCAAATGAATTACTCAGAACTAATGCTTTCAATGTTTCTGAAATTTAAATTTTTCGCTAAGTTTTTAAATTTAGAGTTAAGGCCATTTTATTTTACAAACTTCAACTAGTGCGTTTTTATTTTGTTTGACCAGACAAGATAGGCGTAAGTCTATGGGTGCCTCCGGAAACAAATTCTACTACATGTAAAATGACCCTGGACCATAGTTACCAGCCGAAACTCGTCCGGTCATTTCGCCCAAGTAGTCCCCTTTGGGGAACCCTTGTGCATACTCTCCCTGGTGTATCTTTAAAGGACACTGGTACTGTTATCATAGTAAAAGAGAACTTGCCTCCCTAACTTTTCTATAAGTGTTCATACAGTTTTAAATCGAGGCATGTGACGATCGTTTGTAAAAGTCTGCAACGCACAACATTTCACTGTCCTTAGGGCTTCTGCGGCTTCTTCAATATGCTGGCCAGTTCACAATTAGTTACAGTATACGTTAATAATTTGAGTAGTATTAACATCTATTATCAGGGTTAGGACAAGCAACGTGAAAGTATTCAATAAGGGTCCTCTTATGATTGATGTAATTTTTGTCCTGATTTTTTCCCTTTGACCAAATTTACCCCCAGAAAGGAATTTTAACATCAATTGTTAGGCAAGGGAGCGAAGACCTCCGTTCTTTTCAATATTGTTGGAAGGTGTCAAGTCTGACACCTTCGTTGTTATCATAATAATTTTGAACGTACTTAGCCTTGTCCTCCTTCAGTGAGTTCACCAGGAGGGGTAGCCTGCGATGCCCCTCCTGTTTAATCTTCTGAGAAATTTTGTTAATAAAAATCCCGTAAAAAGACCACCGGCATCCTTCCGTAAGTAATAATTTTAATAATGCCCAAAGTTCGTACAATTTCCTAAAAATGGTATTACCCCTCCACTAACGGCCTTTCTCATTTCCCTGCATTGGTCCCATGTCCCTGGTCCAATGCTCTTTCTTCGATGATTATGGTTTACAGTTCTGTGTTTTAGCCATTTACTAGACCACATGTACGGCATAAAACAAACCATTAAGTTTATAGGTTCATCTCGCGTGCTGGAAGGACGGGATGGAAAACAAATTTTAGTGGAGGCAATACTTTACATTTCATGAGACCTTCGGCCTCCATGCCTACTTTCTCTACACTCCTTGTCCCCTAACCATAATTTTTATTTTTGGATTGGGAAAATAAAACATAAAGGAGAAAACTTATTGACAAACGGGTAACAAGGGAGCTAAACGGTCCTACATACTGAATTGTTTCCCCGCTCCACTCGCACTTGTGATAAGGATTTTGTGCATTGCCTGTTCTGTCCCCACCCCCCGAAGAAGGCCCTCTCTGGGGAATTGAAGTGGGAGTGTGTTTATAGAATGGGGAGAAAATATTAGATAATCCAATTTTTGTTCTTTTCTTTAAATGATTGGAATTTTACACTACCCACATTTTCCAATATACTTCATAGTCAAGATGCTCGGAGACGAGCCCATTTTAGCTTTGGTTGTCTCCTCGAACCTTTAAAGTGCAGGGAGTCGGAAGGGTCCCTCTTTGAGTGGTTTAGTGCTTCTCTATTAAATGGAAAACAATTTCGGAGACAACCCATGGAAATAACAGCCCTTGAAATTGCATAGATTTTCGTTTCTGCCGTCAAAACCGTCCTACATTTTAATCCCTCGATTTTAACTTCTCTGTCCCCTCCCCGCCAAAGCTGAATGCGGAAAACTAACGCTGATTCTACCACCCAGGCTCCGCCATTTTAAAGCAATAAGGCTATTGGTTATCAACCAATACTGTATCCGATATCTCTATGGGGGCTAGACCCATAGTGTTTGGCCTTTTGAGAAAATTCCGTACTAAAAACACCCAAATTATCAGGCACTGGCAATGGGTGACCGGCTTTTCCATGAATGGATCTACAATACATTCTATTTCAGAACCATGTTTCTAAACTTTAATACACGCTTGCTCCAAGTATCTCCACATCGGATATACCAGTACTCGACCAACTCTTTTTGAAAAGTCAAAAACTACATATTTGTTTAAGTGGGTCGAGTGTGCCCAATTTTCAAAATACTTTGTAAGTCAATTCAAACATAGATTCAAGGCAGTAGTACTCCTTGGGTGGTATGTTGGCCCGCACTAATTATGGTTTGCCAAAGTTTTGAAAAGATGAGGGAAGGTAACCCTTCTTCATCTCCGGGGGGAGAATCAAATGGCCTTTGGGTTAGTTGCAGAGAGGGCCAATGGGGAAATAAATTTAGCGAATCGATAAATCTACCGTTTATCCAGTTCCCATAAGACTGACCTTTAGTGCCAAGCATAAATTAGCTCTGAAAGTGAATTTTGTTTTGGTTCGATAACGTAACTTTAAACAGAAATTGAAAATCACAACCCTGACCGTTATTGAGCCCATTACACATACGTTTTTGAATTATTTTTCTCTCCTCCATTACTTAAATTCAAATTCATAAATTGATTCACAGGATTGCGACTATCAAAGATCTTTGTTCGGTTCTTTGCAACATTTCCACAAGATTTACCATTAAAACATTTCCAACCAAAATTGTTGAGAAACACAAAAGGTTAACTTTATGAACTCTTAGATACTTCCCCGTTAAAAATTCAACTTGACGGGTCTCTAAATCAAAGAAAAATGAAAAGAAAGTCCTTTGGTTTTTTATTGGTTTTGTTTGTGTCGAACCCGCATGTAACAAAGAAAGGTTCGGGGGCATGAAATCGTTACATATTTTTTAACAAAAAAACTTCCCCGCACACGTGTTTTTCTGACTTACGACTGTTTGAGAACAGACAAGCCATTTGGCACTGTAAAACTTTTTTTTTACCGACTTTGCAATCCGTTTACTCTTGTGGGCTGCGGAAACAGATCTGATTTTTCATGGTCCATGTATTACCAGTCAGGGCATAAAATTCCCCCATGCTTCCTCTTTACAGGTTGGAGAAACGTTTTGACATGGCAGGACAGATATTTGAAGTCATCTGGTGTTCAGCAAGGTGGTCAAAACGGGAACATGGGCATGCTTCACAATAGAAATGGCATGCAAAATCTGCAGTTTAAGGCTTAGTTATTACGTTTGTAATGGCATTCGTGATACAGCAAGTTATATTTTTTGTAACTGAGCATCGTAAGTTTAGTACCTGAAAAATATACATCTCGGACCCTTTATTATCGTAGTAAATAAACTGGTAATATTTGTACTTTTTTGAGGTGGTCTTGAAATTTTATTAATTTCGGGGAATCCCCGCACTACCCTGATTTCCAAAATTTTGTAACCCCGTCTTTTAGTCCCATCATTTTTTTTTGGGCTCATAATAAGTTTGTCGCTTACCCATGTCCCGGCCATTATTGCTTTGAACTGAATGATCTTTTTAGGCATAGACTTTTGTTGCATACCACTATAGCCTCTGGGCAGACCACAGATTATCACTAATCTTAATGACTACGATACCCATTACGTGCTTTACATTTCTTCTTTGGAAATAATTTTGTACAAACCTGGTTCATTTCAGAGGCCACCACTACCCTACTGGAAAATTGGTTGCCGGGTGCACTGAACTCTAAATTTGGTTCCATGGACTTAAATCGAAATCCGTATTACATGTTGGATATAGTATTTCCAAATATAACCCAAAATTAGTATCCCCGTGAAACTTTGATTTGCATGTATCTATAAGCGATATATTCCGGAATCTATGGTTCCTAAAATTCAGAGAATTCTAAAGTGAAAGCCTAGTTTGTCATATTCGGAAGTACCGTCTTTCGCCTTTTCTGACAATACTCCCCAAAACCCTTTTTAATTCCAATCAAGTTCGGACCACTTCCTAAGGAGGTACTGGGTTTAAACCTTGAAAACTGTATTCTGACCCCATATGTTCTAACCCTTCTACAGTAGGTTTCAACCGGTATGCCAAAAACTTTTTACGGGATCCATGTTGTATTTAAATAGCTCTAAAAACAAAAAGAAAATACAGCCAAGCAAGCCTTTGATACAAACCTATTTGGAATTGGGTGTTGACTGTTTCACCCGTCACGTCTAAGAATGACAAGAAGAAACCACCGTCACGCAAATTTAAGTATGTGTAGGAGGTAGCGCATTCGCAGATAAACTGTTTTTTACAGTGCAACCTGTGGTATGATTTAATAACCGAAATAAATTACACAAAACTTGATTATAAAATCGACACACAAATTAAAATAAATGAAATCTATGGTTGGAATTGTCACTACGATACAAACACAGTAACACAACGAATTAACTTGTTCACATTCATAAAAACACAATAACACTGTATTAGAGTTAAAGAAGCCCAATAGTATAAAACACTATTAAAGAAACACACCACAGTTGTAAAAAGGGTTTTTAATGTCTGGTGAATCGCTAAATAAAGTACAAGCACTTAATAAACTGAAAATGTAATAATACTCCTATAAAAGCTAATTTACTTTTTATAAAATATCTTGTCTTGATATCGACTCTTTATACACAATTTTTTGTCCAATATCAAGGAACAAGAGCGACATAGGTCTTACCTCTCTTTGACGTGCCACCCTCCGAACTGGCGATACAGGGAAATCACTGCCGCCTGTGTAGAGAACACCGACCAATCAGAGTGCTTGGCGGCTATGTTTTAGACCAATCAGAGACGCGCTTATTTTGACCAATGAAGGTCACTTAAAATTGCGGTTGCATGCTGTACCGTTACTCGTTCTGGGTAATTTTTACATGTAACCGCAAACCTCAATCATCGTGCATCCTGTATGATTAACTAAATTCAAAGTAATACTAGCGGTATACGTTGTTTTTTTTGAAAAAATAGACAATACATAAGTTTAAAGCTCTTTACATCACACTCGGGAGAAAAATTAAAACTTATTAACAACACCGGAAATGCAGAGTACCTATGTATTATTTCCGACGCAGTATTCAGGATGGGCAGATATCCCGTGCTGTACTTGAATTATGTTATAGATAGTTATTAGTTTTTTTTTTAGAATATTGTTGTAGAAAAATGAAATTTATCATAGTCCCGAGGATGCAGTGGTAACCGCAAACCGCAAACTGTACCGTTACGAGCAATGTCATGAAGCCGGAGTCAATGGGAAAGTCACTTGAGGTCGAGGATATCCTATAAAGTGCTAGTATAGAAATTATAATATAAACAGATTAGTAAAATCAACGCGGTCCGTCTAAGACGTATAGGACAAATACCTCTGTATGCGTCTCTTTATAAAATAAATTAAAGTAAGGGAACAGCTAGGAAACCAAGAGTGAGGTATGAATGGGTCTTTAGATTACCAAGTATAAGCGACAAAATATAATTACACACGGTTGAAAAGCTTAAATTGTAAAATGGGAAATGGTTATTCCGTATTTAAGCTACGCCCGCATGATATAATGAAAATGAGAGCCTGGCCGGTTAGAAAAGTGTTATGGTGGGATTTAAACGTGTATAAAAAAGTTGGCGTGCCGTAAAGGGAGGCGTGGGTTAAGTGAAAACAAAATACTTGGATTAATATGGACAACTAAATTCCTAAAGCAGTAGTTTTGAAATAAAATGTATTGGGTGCTTTGTTAATAATGAAATACGGTTCTTTTAATTACCGTTTTAAGTCTGGCTTGGAGAGTTGGTGTCCCGGAAAGAAGTGATAGACATCCAAGTGAAAGGTAACAGAAATTAGGGGTCCCGTGATGGGTTGCGTGGGATAAGATTATTATGAAGATACATCGTAAACATTTAGGAGTCCCAGGTAATTGAAACATATGCACCGGGCATTGAGTCGGCAAATAGTATTCGCTCAGAAGTGTACGCCTCGTGTTCTAAGCTGTTTAGCTTGAGACTAGGACCTCGGGCTGAGAATATCCTGTTGTGGGAAAGTAACACGGTTAAAATTATTAGCAAAACACTTTCAGGTAATGTAATGAATATTTGTTCAGTAAAATGAGAGTCCCGAGTTATAGGCCTGGTTTTTTTTTAATATGGGGACCCTCGGTATGTTAGAAAATGGAACGAAATGCAAGTTTGGAACCCTACGAAAGGTAAGGCTAACCCTAAGATTTGTGCGAATGTGCCTCAGTTAAATACTCGTAATATGGAGAGTTAAATAACGGAAAAGGTGTATAACCTATATTTGAGGGAACCAGTACAGGGTATTAATGGTGGGAAGACAATTTTTCCGAAAGTTGAACGCTACGCGTTAGTAAAACCCCTTTAGAGAGAGGAGTCGAGGATGTAATGTGTAAGGGCTAAGAGACGTGGTTGAATACTGACAAATGATTAGGGATGCCTGTTGGACTTTTGTGGATACTATTACGGATAATGTTTAGGTGGGCTAAATTGTGGTATGTGTGTATACCCCTGGGTAAGAGTACGGGAGGCATTTGGAAATGTGTTGTTTGTCCCCCGACAGTGTGAGTGTGAGGCCTGAAGACGCTAGGTAACACGAGATTGATATATGCGCCTACCACACGTAAAGCTCGGGGAGGTTAGAAATCATAGAAATTTGCAATTAATCCCGTAGTTAAGAGGGAGAGCGAGGAATGGTGAGACAATAGAAAAGTGTGAAGCCTCCTGCAGGAAGTCCTTTAGAAAAAGTAGGTCTTAAGCATGTACAAGGAGACGGACTATTGCAGGCCTAATTTGTACATTGGTCGGTAAAATTGGTAAAAATCTGGGTATACGGCTTTTAACTGACATGGCCTGACTAGGAGTTGGAAAGTGAGGGTGCCCTCGGTAAGGGTGCGGAATGAGGGCCGAAGACTCCTTGGGTAACACGAGAGAGATGAGAGAGAGAGAGAGAGAGAGAGAGAGAGAGAGAGAGATGTGGTGAGAGGCTGTAGGGCGTATACAGCGACGCGTAAAGGACCGGGGATTTAAGAATCGCGTAGTATGAGCAATATCCCGTGGTTAAGAGCGCGAGGAGATGGGAGACAATGGAAAAGAGTGAAGCCTCTGCAGGATCCGTTATGAAAAAGTAGGTCTTAGCAATTACCAGGGAGACGGGCTAATTGTGCAGGCCTATGTGGTACATTGGTCGGTTAAAATGGTAAAAATCAGAAGTATGTGGCTTTTATGCAGGACTAGGAGTGGAAAGTGTGGGGCCACGGCAGGGTGCAGAGTAGGGCCGAATGACGCATTGGGTACACGAGAGAGGTGGGTAGGCTATGTAGGCGTATACACACGTAAAAAGTGTCGGGGGTTTTAGAAATCCGTAGTATGTGCAATATCGCGTGGTTTAAGGAAAGCCGAGGTATGAGAGGTTAATAGCATAGTGTGGAGTTTTCTGTAGCCGACCCATTAGAAATACATGTGTAAGTCCGTGGAAAACGGCGATTTGCAGGGCCTAATGTGGTACATTTGGACTGGTAAAAAATGGTGTCTAAATTGACGGGTATGAAGCCGATACGCTCGGGTAGGAGTACTGGAGGCAAATCGAAAAGTGTAAGGGTCTCGTGTAGGGTACGAGGTACACGGGTTTTAAAAGATCAACATTCATGTCATAAAAGATAGGCGATCAGAGTATACCGATTTGGGTATAAGTTGTGGAACCCCTGAGAGGGGACTGTTTCAGTGTGTGGGTCTGTAAGAGACCGGGGGTAAAGATGGGTGGCCTAGGGTCCCTGGATGTGGAGGTGTTCTAAAATAACAGTGTGGGCAATATATGTGGTTCAGAGTACTAGGAGGTCATTACGAAATGTTATGGGCACGGGCCGTTTAGAAAAGTGGGTAGCGGTTTTTTCATGCATTCCTGTACACGAAAAGATGGGTGACGGAATATGTCGTGCATTGGGCCGTGTAAATGGTTTAGGCGGGTCAAAATCATACCGGGTAAGGCAATTAAACGCCAGGCTCGGATTGCTGGAGGCAGTAGGAAGCAGTTGTCGGACTCCCTTTAGGAGCCAACAGTTACGACGCCGGGTGCGGGTTTTTAAAAGACTTCTCAGGTAGCACAAAAAAAAAAGGTGAGTGTCAATACGGCTTCCGTGACACGGGCACCCTGTTTGACGGGTGGTTAAAAGACAGTAACAGAAAGTCAGAGGTGGTGTGACAAAACAGTAGAGTCTAGGTTTGAGATAAGACGTTCGGAAAACAGGAAGTCTGTGTGTTAAGGAAAAACCCCGAAATGAACCTCCCATAAGAGACAAACTCCCCCATATTGTGCTAGGGGAGGGACCAGGAGGGTGACCGGGTGTGTAGGAGGGAGTGTGTGGGGGTCCAGGGGGCGTGGCCCTAGACCGCCATTGCTTTGCCAGCCCTCCATCATTGGTCCAGAGTCGGAATGTGGTGGCGGGGGAGGGGTGCAAGTGGGGGCGTGGGCGCTAGACCGCCAATTGCTTTGCTGTTCCTCATTGGTCCAGAAATAACTCCATAAGACCCAATGATACGTGCCAGATCCGCGGGTAGGTCTACATAAAAATTTAAATCGCCGGTAAAATATATCCTATTAAGAG